>NW_009235038.1:4211-9339 GCF_000690835.1 Fulmarus glacialis
TCATGTTTCTCACTCTGAATTAATTATCTATAGCTCTTCTGTTTCTGTTCCATCCCCATTAAGGGAATCAAACAGTCCAGAATAGAGACATGTGTGGAAGAAGAATAAGACGCCGTATTTATGGGCCCATGTAAATCCAAGGAAGCTATTTAATGTGGATTTAAATTCTATATGAAAATGGCTTGTTGACTGCTTGCAGTCAAAATGGTTTGGATACAAACTTCTGGTTTTTACCTCTCACCGATGTCTATACTTTAATATGATCGTTTCTTTTACCTCACTGTTATGGACTAGGAGGTCTAGATTTTGGCCTGAAATATTCGCTATTACAGAAAAATCTATTTAATGGTGTTGTGTATTATTAGCTCATGCGAACCAGTGTATAACTGATTCCTTAGGCTACATTAAGTATGTTGTCCTGAGTGTGTTGTGTAAGTTGCATGCTGGCCTGTGCTCTCTCCCCTAGTACACATTCTCTGTCTTCCCCTTGTGCAATATGTCTTAGTTTAGTGCTTGAAGTTTGGAACAGAATAGATGAAAGAAAAGGTCCATTATGGCATTTTGGGAATTATCACGGCTTTCTGTATCTTCAGTTCTTCCCTTTGGGCTGTTTTCCTTTTGTGCTGTTTTTCCTTTCTTGTTTTGAAAGGCTGATGTGCATGTCTCCTCAAGTGTACTCAGGAAAGGGACTTCCACCAGCTCCCTTGGCAATGTATAAGAGCAGTCCTTCTTCTCTCCAAGCAAAGACTTCCAGAAAGTTACTGGAAATTTCTCTAAGGTCACCTTATTCATCCTTCCCCACAAGAGCGTTAATGCTGTAAAATCTAGGTCTGAAATATGACAATCCAAGGCTGTCTTTCCTTTTTGCAGATTACCCTTTCTATAAATATTACTTCTCTCATGCCAGTCCTCCCCCCATTAGTAGCTATTAATGTCTTAATAACACTAGCATTCATTAGGAAAATGCATTTCACCTTCTATCACTTTTCAGATCAGAACGGATCTTTTTTTTTAACTTTGGAGAAGAGATTTTTTCCAGGAGATGCTTGCTATTCAGAGGTTGTATTTCACATTGCAATTGAAAGGGATTTAATGACCCATTTATAATAATTAGTGCTGTCATGTTTTTGTTCTTAATACATTTTGTGAATGACTAACTGCAGCACCTCCCAGCTGGCCTCAGTAATGCTTGATGGGGTTCTTTGCCCCACCAGACCTGGAAAGTTTCATAAAAAGAGTAATTTCAAATGATGAAAGTTACAGGGGTGATGTGTAAGTCTTTATTTGACACACCTATTCAAATAATTTGTCATGCCATGGAATTGCTGGAATAGAACTATAAGAGTTGAAAGAATAAAGTGTTATGTTGTCTTCCACAATTCAGTGTTTTATTTACTCTATGACCTTATTTTTGAATAACATTTTCGGCCTACCAGACCTAACACAACTAGAAACTTTAGCCTCAGGCTGCACATGCCAGCTAAAGAGCATGACTGTATTATATGAGGGGAATCTATAATGGTATAATAGCTTCATAGGCAGGCTAAAATGTAATTAATCATCTATTAAGAACTGGGAAATAACTGTGATTGGTCACCCTGTGTAGCAGGAGCTGGCTAGGAAGAGAATTAATGAGTTTAAAGTTATGTAATTTCTTTCACCAATTTACCTAAACATCTTACTGTAGTCATTTACTCAATTTATTCATCTTTTCATTCATTCGTGTTCTCAGCATCACTGAACATCAGTCTCTTGATCCTGAAACCTGTGTTTTCTTCTATTTCTGGCACTTTTCAACATGTTACATGGGCTTGTACTTGGGTGTTTTGATGAATGGAATATGAAAGTGCTAATGGAAGAATAACTCTTCACCTGATTAATCACACTCTAAAATTCAAAAGAAAGAATAATTGGACAAGGATGTCAGTGAAAAATATGTTTGCCAAGTGGCTTTACCAGCACCTACAGCATGCCAGACCCAGCTGGTTACTTTCTTAGTAAAAGAAACACAGTATATTTCTTGCTTCTGGATTTCAGTAGAGTGATTGAATTGATGCAGTGTCAACTTTTCTAATGATGCAAGAAAGATTGGGAATTAACACATGCATTGTAAAATGTGCAAGGAACTGGATGAACTGGGGATGAATGTGGATTGTATGAAAAGCGAAACAAACTTGTTTCAAAAGGGAACTTGATCCATTTCCAGAATAGATTAGATGATGTGTGTGTCCTACTGGAGGAGGTCTGTGGATCTGGAGACTGAAGAGGTTCTTCTCAGGCCTGCCTTCTTGTAGAGGGAGGGAAGGAGGTGACATATTCAGAGTCACAGAGAAGGAATAAGACTTCAGTAATAGTGTCTTGAATGCAACCGTGCAGCTGAGGCGGTAGTAGACGAAGCCAGAGAAAACTTTCTGAGATAAGGGACGCATCTGCGCCTGGACATCTGTTAGTTGTGTGGACTCAGAAGAAAGGTGTGTCCCAGAGGTATTGCCAGAGTAGGTGCAAAAAGCTTCAAGCATTCAGCACAGCACTTAGATACTTTAATGTTGTAGTAAGTGCTGAATATGCATATTATTTCAGGGGGCACTGGATCCTTCAGATGCTGTTGGGACACAAAGAATAACCATAATACAAACAATGGCACGCACCAGTAGACTTTAGTAGAAAGGAGTGTTTCAGGCACTGTCTTACACTCTGCCAGTCTTAAGCAGATGAGCACAAATTGAATTTCATGCTAACTTGCTCTGGGCAATGAGCACCCAAGTTTTTAATTAAGTTTTAGTGAATTAAGGTAACTTAATTAAATTTTTTTTCACACAGTTCATAGATACAACAAAAATGTTTTGATAGCAATATTAATCTGCTCCACAGTCTGCATATACTACAGGCAGTGTTGCTGGTGTCATTAGTGATACTGGTGAAATAACCGCATGCTGGTTGTGAAACTTGGCAAAGCAACTGTAAAAACTAAATAGCCTGGTATAGAATAAATTGGTAAAAACAACAGAATTCAAGTATTTAGAAGCAACTAGAGGGGCATGGGAGGAAAAACTCTGAAATTGGAAAGGAGAGGAGAATGAAACTTTTTACTGTGAGAGTGGTCAAATACTGAAACAGTATCCCAGAGAGGTTGTTGAGTCTCCATCCTCGGAGATATTCAAATCCCATCTGGACACAGCCTTGAGCAACCTGCTCTAGCTGTTCCCACTCTGAGGAGGTTGTTGGACTAGATGATCCCCAGAGGTTCCTTCCGCCTTCCAACTTCAACTATTCTGTGTGATTTTATATCAAATTATAGTTGCATAGAAACCCTCACTTCTGATGTTTGCTCATTTTTAATAAGTGCTTGATTTTCTAACAGTCTGGGTCTTTGAAATGTAAGGTGTATATGAACATGTGTAGAGATAGGGAGCGTGGACATGAACACATATGTAAAAAAAAATACAAGAAGTGGATACTAACACATATATAACATGTGACATACAATTTGCACATCATACATGATTATCGTGCTTGTGAAGGTTAATTCTTTCCCTCAGGACAGGCAGTGAGCAAAGCACAGATTTAAAAGGAAGGAAAGCAAGGTTTGTTTCCAAAGCTGCTTTTTGACATGCAGCACAACCACGGAAAAGCCTCTGAGTTTATATTGTCTATTGGTAATGCCAGAGAGTCAACTGTCTCTCAACATGTGTGTATGGAGTAAGATCTCCATCTCATCAGGAGCTGCCAAAGGTACTGGTATTGACTTGGTCCTTTGTTCAGTGGATGAGAAGAACAAGGGATCACTCTTTAAAAAGAAAGTTGTGTTGGTCCATTCACCATGTCAGGATATGAATGAATGGTGTCAGGCTTGAAGAATGGTGTGGTTTTGGCAGAGGTCACAAAGCAAGGGCTGGGGCAAGAAGGTAAGTACAGCCCCATATGCTTGTGCGTAGCGTGTCTGGATTGCTCTAGCTTGTCCTTGTATGCACCTTCCTCAACCAGAGCCAGAGGGAATTGAGCAGGCAGCAGGCTCAAGCAGGGAACTAACTAGTCAAATCACTTTTCAATGTCAAAGGCTGAGAGGATGACTCGTAAGCTCCATCACCTTCTCTCTTCCAGAGCACTTGTTCAAATCTAGAGTGGGTCAACATTGACCAAATTGTCTTCACTTGAGGAGGAAATGAATACATGATTAGGTCCTGTTTTAAAGGAGACTGTGTGTCTCCGCACATAAATAGCTGCTTTCGCCTGTCTATCATTCCTATCAATCTTTCTCTGACCTCAGTGGAAGTTTGCAGTGCAGATCATGGGCTGTGGGGTTGCAATCCAGCCTACATATTTTGTTCTTTGTGATGTAAGAGGAAAGGGTGAGAACAGCATTTCCTAGAAGTAGTCAAATGGACTCAAAATATCAGAGAAGAGAAAAGCAAAGTGGGTTTATGCCCTTTGATTTTTCAATGTATTTTTCTAATTAATGCTTCAGTTACGGCCGGTTATGTTGGCATTTTTCTTTTTTGAAACCTCTGAATAAAAGCAATAAATTGCTTTAATTTTAAATAGTGTCTTAAATAGTGAACTTTAAGACTCTTAAATAGTCTTTTAAATAGTGAACCTTGAAACAATGGCTGAATATTTTTCATCTTCAGAGACATGCAAAGTATTAACAGGAAGCAGAAGAATGGCCAGAAGAAAGAGAAAAAAGAAAAAAAAAGAGAAAAAAAAAAGGAAAAAAAAGCTAAAAACCCCAAGCAAAACCCTTGATAATTTCAAGAGAAGTGTTTAGCATGAGATTTTTTTAAGTTGGGGGGTGGAGAAGCAAGTATTGTTCAGGCAGGTGGAGGAAATATCATTCTTAGATCCCATAGGTGAGAATGCTGCATAAGGGGCACAAAACTTCCAGAACATGGGATCTGAGTGCCAAAGGCACAAAGGAGATAAGGAATAAAATGCAGCATCTGCAGACTGGCTCAGTGTCATGGAAGGAGAGACAATCCTGAGTTTGAATGGGCAACCAGATTGCAGAAAGAGCCTCATCTGGTCTTCTTCAGTTTTTGACTGTCAAAAACCAACTGAGCTGTGAGTTTCCATTTGGTTTTATTGTCACTCGTAATGAATAGGGGGAGAGAAAACGGCAAAGGAGGGAAAG
>NW_009235038.1:9358-34122 GCF_000690835.1 Fulmarus glacialis
GTTTGCACAGTCCTGAGGGTTTTGGAGTCAGATGAGAAGGGAGTCTGAAAAGAAATAGAGCAAAGTGTATCTCTGCAATGGACAGCAATTTTTGTAGAATCATAGAAGAGAGTAGTGTGGAGAGGAGAAGGACAGGAAACTTGTTCTGGTGAAGGTGTGCAGCCCAACCCGGCTGTTCGGGAGGGCAGTGCTATCTCTTCACAATATGACAGGATTTTAGGCAGAAAAGAGAGAAAAAGAAACATTTCACAACTTCAAAGAGGGCTGGGTGTCCAGAGAAAGATCTAAGGAGAGTTGTGATGTATTATGTTGAACTAGCCATCACTGATGACCAGACTGATTTAAGGCTGTTACAGAAGACATGCCCAAGAGGTAGGACAGTGTGAAGTGTGAGCCGAGATTACAGATGTCACCAAGAAAAAGAGAAATAAAGCCTTATGGGACACTAACCAAGGGCAGTGGAAAAGAAGTCACCAGGGGAGGTGGGATAGGGAGGGTGGTCTGTGAAGCAAGAGAGGTGGCTGAAAAGCCCTTGAAAGAGAGAATAGTAAAAAGAAAAGAAACTAGAAGTGGCTGTTAATGTTGAAGGAAGCTGACAATCAGATATGCAAAAATGAGATCTTAATTCTGTTCTTGTACAATAATCTTCCAAGAGACATAGAAAAACAATGCCACTAAAAGCATAGAAAATGAGAAAGCATAAAGCATGGAGTGAATATTCATTAAAGGAAGAAAAAAGTCTTGTACCATTAGAGATTTGTCTAGAGATGGGATGTTGTCCTCCTGCCCCTAGTTGTTACAGTTCTTGGACTAAAGTCCAAAAGAAAAGCAGAAAAGGAAGATCCAGCCAAACTGCAGTTGGCAGATTAACGCGGATGCCTGGCAAATTGCTGTGAATGTGCCTCGCTTGCATTTTCTTACAGCCCTCACCAGCAGCTACTTCAGCCTCTCCAGTAATGAAGATGTGTCTCTCTCATTTACACATATTGAAGCTGTTCCATTTTAGCATAAATAATTAATTATTCATTGGAGCAGGAAGTAGGAGAAAATGTCCTGCATGCCAGGTGAATGCCCAAATTACTGTATTATGAAGAAATTCACACTTTCTTTTGCTCGTTAGGTCTTAATTCAGCTATGCAAAGCAGAGCAGTGTCAACAGAAGTAAATGAAATGGCTCTGTCCCAAATAACCATACAATGCACTGAGGAGGGCATCTCCAAAGAAGGTGAAAAGCTTAGTTTCAAACTATCTGCTTTGCACGGCTTTGAAGCACGGCTTTGAACACTATCGTGGTTTAACCCCAGCCGGCAACTAAGCCCCACACAGCCGCTCGTTCACTCCCTCCCGGTGGGATCGGGGAGCGAATCAGAAGAGTAAAAGTGAGAAAACTCGTGGGTTGAGATAAAGACAGTTTAAGAGGGAAAGCAAAAGCCGCGCACACAAGCAAAGCAAAACAAGGAATTCCTTCACTACTTCCCATTGGCAGGCAGGTGTTCAGCCATCTCCAGGAAAGCAGGGCTCCATCACGTGTAACGGTTACTTGGGAAGACAAACGCTGTCACTCCGAACGTCCCCCCCTTCCTTCTTCTTCCCCCAGCTCTATATGCTGAGCATGACGTCATATGGTGTGGAATATCCCTTTGGTCAGCTGGGGTCAGCTGTCCCAGCTGTGTCCCCTCCCAACTCCACCCTCGCTGGTGGGTGAGGAGCAGAAAAGGCCTTGACTGTGTGTAAGCCCTGCTCAGCAGTAACGAAAACATCCCTGTGTTATCAACACTGTTTTCAGCACAAATCCAAAACCTAGCCCCGTACTAGCTACTGTGAAGAAAATTTACTCTATCCCAGCCAAACCAGCATAAACACTTCGGAAGATGTAACCACATGAGTATAGAGTTTTCTTGGGCTGTGGTCTTTCATTTATAACTGGGACGTAAATTGGTTAAATTACAGATTGACTCATCCAGAGAAAATAAAAATGTCTGTGTGAAGGGTTGTCTTTTGTCACAAAACTTAAGTCTTTCATTCTTAAAGAAGAATTTCTAAGAAAAAGAGAGAGAGAACAAAATGCATGGAGACTTTCCAATCCCCTATCTGCAGGGGTATCAGCAACTTTTGTCTATTGACTCTTTTTCACAAATGAAGATTGCAGGACATGAGTGAGTCAGTGATACTGTTTTAAATATGGGTGTTTCATATGCCTGCTGTACCTCCTTGGTACACTACTTAGAACACTATGGAATATCTTTGCAAAAGGTATACCAAAGGGTAGATCGAATCAGATAACTTTCACATCTAGGCTATGAATGAAATATGGTCATGTAAAATTTATATCAACATGCAGCAATTGATAAGCATTTTGAGGAAAATCATATGTAATATCACCATTGCTGTGAAAGCCAGCTCTTTGGGAGCATGAGATACTGAGAGATCTTTACAGAGCGTATATATTAGATGGAACAGCTGCAATAATCCCATCATTTTCTCCTTTAGCCTCTGCTGGGGACTTCCTCACTATAGAAGCTGATTGAAAGGACACATCTTTGTCCATATAGAAAAGCTCCCATGGCATTATCTGTGCAGTGCAGAGAGGAAGGTGGAGGAAGGTCATCAGGAGGAGAAGTTCAGGGAAAGGGTTTGGTGACAGGAATGAGAAGTTCACCTGTACCTGGTTGCACTGAGCAATTTGCCATACCAAGAGGAGGAAGAATGGAAAATATTTGCCACGGACTTTTAGAAGCAGAGAATCATAGAATGGTTTGGGTTGGAAGGCACCCTTTGAAGATGATCTAGTTCCAATACTCCTGCCATAAGCAGGGACATCCTTCACTGGATCAGGTGGCTCAAAGTCCCATTCAACCTGATCTTGAACACTTCCAATGGTGGGGCATCCACAACTTCTCTGGGCAACCTGGTCCGGCGTCTCACCACCCTCACAGTAAAGAATTTCTTCATTATCTCTAATCTAAATCTATCCTCTTTCAGTTTAAAACCCTTGTCCCTTGTCCTGTCACTAAACGCCTTGGCAAAAAATCTCACTCCGTCTTTCTTATAAGCCCCTTTTACGTATTGCAAGGCCGCAATTTGGTGTCCCTGGAGCCTTCTGCAGACTGAACAATGTCAACTCTCTCAGCCTTTCTTCATAGGAGAGGCATTCCAGCCCTCTGATCATTTTTGTGGCCCTCCTCTGGACCTCCTCTAACAGGTCCATGTCTTTCTTGTGCTGGGGATGCCAGAGCTGGATGCAATACTCCAGGTGGAGTCTCACCAGAGCGGACTAGAGGCGGAGAATCACTCCCCTCAGTCTGCTGGCCACACTTCTTTTTATGCAGCCTAGGATACGACTGGCTTTCTGGTCTGTGAGCGCACATTGCTGGCTCATATCTAATTTTTCATTTGCCGATATCCCCAAGTCCTTCTCGGCAGGGCTGCTCTCAATCCATTCAGCTCCCAGTCTGTATTGATATTGGGGATTGCCCCAACCCATGTGCAGGACCTTGCACTTGGCCTTGTTGAACTTCATAAGGTTCGCATAGGCCCACTCCTCAAGCCTGTCAAGGTCCCTCTGGATGGCATCCGTTCCCTCCAGCCTGTCGACCACACCACTCAGCCTTGTGTCATCTGCAAACTTGTTGAGAGTGCACTCAACCCCATTGTCTATGTCATTAATAAAGATGCTAAATAGTACCAGTCTCAATACAGACTCCTGAAGGACACTGCTTGTTACTGATCTCCTTTTGGACATTGAGCCATTGACTTCAACTCTTTGGATGCAGTCATCCAGCCGATTCCTTATCCACAAAATAATGCATCCATCAAATCCGTATCTCTCCAATTTAGAGACAAGGATGGTGTGGGGGACCATGTCAAAGGCCTTAAAGAGGTCAAGATGGTCAAGATAGATGACATCAGTTTTATCTACCTCTAGTACTTTGAGGTCTGTCCGACTCCTGTGTCTTTCTCTCCTCTTCTTTGCCTGGATGAAATTGGGAGATGCCAAATGTTTGTTGTCAGGTCAGCTTACAGATTTTGCAGGTTTTGAGGAACGTGAGACAGAGAAAGCTCCACATTTCCTATCAAAGCCATGGACCAAGTTTATATTGAAAATTGGATCCCTCTTGCCTGATCGGGGTAGAAAAAGAATATTTTCCAGGAGATTACCTTTATTTTTTAAATGTAAATTTGCTGCTTCAAATACATCCTACACCTTTGTTTTCTGTTTCTCATAACAGCCTTACAATGCTTTCATCAACCTTCCATTACTTTATTCATTTAGGGCCACCCCATGTGATGTGGATGCTTTTTTCAGATAGTGCCAGTGACAAAAATGAGATTTGATGGTGAAGGCAGTCAAGCAAATATTTAGCAGTAGCTTGTTACTTCTGGGTTATGGTACAGAGGAATTGATAGCACACCCATGTTTTAAGATAAAAGGAGTCTTTTTCTTAGGAGAAGATAAAGGTAGTCAAACCTGGCGATTTTATGCATTTGATACTTGCTGTTGACTTTGAATACATAATACCCAACAAAACAATCCCCCTAAGCCCATTACATAGGAAAACTAAGGTGTTACAAAAATGAGATGGTTAGATGGGGGAAGAGTGAAACAGCTTTACAGCCTGCAAAAGTTAGGATACCTGGAAGTGCTGTGTGAAAACGGGAAGTGGCTTTGCAAGAGGAAGTTCTTGCACAGCACAGTATCAGGATGTCGCTGGCTATGTGACAATCTTTGCAAATAGTTTTAAATGTTGTCCAGAGCTGACTGCTGCTTGCAAAGTTACCTAAGGCAAGCAAAAAAAGTGCTGTCAAAGAGATGGGGGTGCTTCTCTGTTTGATGGCAAGCAACATCCTATATATTGGCGTAGGATAAAGGACGTTTTCCATTCTGCACCATGATCTGCTGGGTGAAAAGGCACTTACACTGCCTGAAACGAAATGCTTTTAGTTTTCTTTCTTCTTCATCTGCTGAAGCATTTCCTAGCTTAGTCTGTTTATGGTCACACTTTCTATGAATTTTTCATTATAAACAGCTAAAAGTTTAGTAAATAATTAATTGCTCCTATAAGCATTTTACAGACAACCACCTGGGTAAAAGGCATTTTTTAATTATGAAAAACTGTGGTGTGGGCAACCTATTGGGCTGCTGGGCTTTCTAAAAGCTAACTTCAGAATGCTTATTAAATGATCAGTTATAAATTAACCCTTTATAGGCAACCTTCAAGGAATATCTTTCCACATTTATTTTCAAAATGAGTATTACAGGGTTTTTGGGCAATAGCTCTAGGTTCCTTCTCTGTCTGACCATGACAACACCTGTGATGGGCTGGTTTGGAGCAGTTTCAGATCAAAGCTGGTTGTATGAGCTCTGATCTGCAATGGGGCTGGAGGTGCTGAAACTTTGCATTGTAGCTCTTTGGAGTTGTGCATCTCATGGAGGTCCGGGGGGTGACATGCTTCCTTGTGAAACCTGGGATCTTCTTGCCCTAAATAAATAAAAATCTTATGAAAACAAAACAAGTGCAAAGAATTAGATCATAGGAGGAAAAAAAGAAACCCATCTTGAAAGAAGAACCCAAACCAAACCCAATGACAGGTCTATCCCAAGAACCCTTCAGCCGCAACCAAAGTCTTTGATTGACAAAGACTTTATTTAGCACCAATGTTAAGTTCACCCCCTCGTTCACATTTAGAGAGGGATTTAAGCACAGGCACAACCTTGGGAAAAGGACAGTTGCTTTAGCCAGCAATTGCTTTAGCTCACTCTGTCCGTATCCCAAAAGGTGTTTCTCTCATGCCCAGACCCTGAGCTGGTATGGTTACATGGAAGAGGCAGGGATCAACACCTCTTGCCGGGGTCCTTGACCATGAAATCAAGGCTGTAAGCTGTGGAAAACCAAGCTGTAGAATCATAGAATCATAGAATCATTAAGGTTGGAAAAGACCTCTAAGATCATTGAGTCCAACCATCAACCCAACACCACCATGCCCACTAAACCATGTCCCTAAGCATCTCATCTACACGTCTTTTAAATACTTCCAGGGATGGTGACTCAACCACTTCCCTGGGCAGCCTGTTCCAAGGCCTGACCACTCTTTCAGTAAAGAAATTTTTCCTAATGTCCAGTCTAAACCTCCCTTGGCGCAACTTGAGGCCGTTTCCTCTCGTCCTATCGCTTGTTACTTGGGAGAAGAGACCAACCCCCACCTCGCTACAACCTCCTTCCAGGTAGTTGTAGAGTGCGATGAGGTCTCCCCTCAGCCTCCTCTTCTCCAGGCTAAACAGCCCCAGTTCCCTCAGCTGCTTCTCACAAGATTTCTTCTCCAGACCCTTCACCAGCTTCGTTGCCCTTCTCGGGACACGCTCCAGCACCTCAATGTCCTTCTTGTAGTGAGGGGCCCAAAACTGCACACAGTGCCAAGTACAGGGGCACGATCACTTCCCTACTCCTGCTGTTCTTGCATGTCTTGAGAGTCTGCAATGGCTTCAGCCCCATCTTCTTATGGACTGGGTATTTCTCTTATAATCAATCATCTCCTTCATACGTTGATAAATGGAGGCTGTTTGAGAATCTAAGGGGGAAAATAAAAAAGAGAAAAAGCTTCTCACCTGCTTGAAAAATTGCTTCACAGACCAACAGCTTCCTCTCCCTCCTCCACCCTTCTCCCATGCCTCTCAGCACATTGCCTGGCCGTGTTATTCCTGGTTCAGCTCTCCTCTCCCGTGCTGGGGCCAGTCACCTTGTACAAAGTTAAGTGGCTGCAGAAGTCACGCAAGCAGGTCAGCGCCGGGGCCATCTGCTCTCGGGGGGTGGATTCTGCACGGGAGCTTGGCTTGCACTGCTGTGTTGGAGCTTCCCTCAGCATCTCTCCTGCCGGAACTAAAAATACGAGGCTGGATTGATCGAGACATCAGAAGTACATTTTCCCAGAGGTCAACTAAATTCAGGTAATGATGCAATGCCGCAGTGTACTCCTCCTAATCAAATCAAATAACGTAATGGTTTAGTCTCCATCAAATAAAGTTCAAGGTAAGCATGTGAAACGTGGCTGCTCCTTGGCTGCTGGCAGCTTTCCTAAGTGCTGAGAATCAGATCAGAGGAAGAAAAAACCCTCCCATCTCCAAAGAGAAACTTCCACGCAGACACACACTTGGAAAAAAGACAATACTTGAGTGCAGCTTTCTTTGCCAGGCTTTTTTTTGGGGGGGTAATCATTTTTGGTTTACTCTCATCTTCCCATTTTAAAGCCTATTTGTTTTAGGTCCAGATGATTTCTAAAATTGCTGATGAATTTGGATGCCTCAGTTTATGGGTTGAAACCATGTCTGGAGTGGGGAGTCCTGATCTGTTCTCAGACGTGAGCAGACTCAGTACATTGGGAAAACTCAAGCCCTTTTTAAAACACCTCAAATTGAGTGTCCAGAAGTTGGTATGCCGGAAAATATTGTTCATTTCTGTAACACTTCAGCCTTCGCCTTTGCAACTGCACATCTTTGCTCAGTAAAGTCATCGATGTTACTTAAGCAGTTCAAAATATCAGATCAGGGAAAATAAGTCTCTGTATAATTCATCAGGTATTGAGTAAGTACTGTAATATTGTTTCTGTATAAATTTAATCCATCGAACAGTAGATGTACCAGCAAAAATTCACACAGCTATTGATCTGATTTATTCCTTATTAAATATTAATTGAAGTTTCTCCATCATGTCCTATGAAAGTTGTCCAGCTGTGTGAGAAATATATGCATATTTATCTTTTATGTAATGCGGTGCATTCAACCAAACAGCAGGCAGCATCGACTAACACACCAGTTATTTCCCATGCAGAACATTTGAATAAAGCAAATTGGAGGTACTCTGAAGATCTATCTGCTACCTCAGTTTAACCCAGTACCTCACCAAAAAGAGATTTTTCTGACTTTGGAGAGTGCCTGTCCCTCTCCTCTCTTTGCATGCTCTGGTCCCCAGTGAAACACATCGTGGTGGTGTCATTTCAGTGTCCCTGGCTGCATTTTCAAGGGAGTGAGCTTTGCAAGGAGCAGGGTGCTGTGCACCTTCCTCAGGCAGTTCCAGGATATGGTCAATTCTTAATTACCTGTTCAATTCTTAATTACCTGTGAGGGGATTATCCAGGACATGGATTAACCCTGCTGTGGCTGCAAACCACTCAAGCCGGACCTGTCCGAGCTGGCTCGGATCTGCTGGCTCAGCACGGCAGATGCTTGGTCTGGGCTCCCCTGGGACGTCCAGCTGCTACAGGTACGTTAAGCTTTAGCCTTGTTTGGTCTCTTGCTTGTGTGTTACCTTGCAGAATGAGGATAGAACTGCAAATCACTGTCACGGCAAGGAGTTAATCGTACTGAAACCCTGCTAAAACCTGCTTTGAAGGAAAATGAAGCCCTGAACTAATTATTTAAGACTGGATTCCTTCTGTTTCAGAGTCCCTGACTTTTCTCATGAACCCAATGTGCTCGTCTCCCTGTTTACAAGAACTTTCCCACTTTCTGCAGTGTTGTTGCACTGGTGTGATGTATAAGGAGTGAAACAGCTCCTCTCCTCTGATTTATTTCTCTTTCCTGCCTGCTGTGAGCTCAGGGGCCTGATTCTGCCTAAGCAAGCATTTCTTTGGAATCTGGTTGCTCTCTCTGAGTAAACTTTGTGGTTGCCAGTGTTTACTGAAGGGATTTGTTAACTGGGAAATGCAGCTATTTTTTCCACATTGATTGTGACTCTCGCCAGCCACTGTTTTGAACTGTGCATTGTTTTCTGAAGAGTTCATTACCCTGGCCAAGGCTTTTGTTTCACTCAAGTGCAGCTCATAAGTCTGCTATGTGGGTCCCAGTTATTTCATCTGTTGGGGGTTTTTGTAAGCTTGTTATTAGACGACTCTCTTCCGCACTATAGAAGAATCAACCATGACAGCTGCAGTCATCCCAGGGCTAAGCCTGAATGATCAAACATTGGTCAAGCCTTGGAACAGGCTGCCCAGGGAAGTGGTGGAGTCACCATCCCTGGAGGTATTTAAAAGATGTGTAGATGAGGTGCTTAGGGACATGGTTTAGTGGGCATGGTGGTGTTGGGCTGATGGTTGGACTCGATGATCTTAGAGGTCTTTTCTAACCTTAATGATTCTATGATTCTATGATTCTATGATCATAGAGCAGCGAACAATGCACCAGCCTCCATCCTACATCCAGACCTGGTCCCTTCTGAGCACCCCTGGGCACTTCTATGGGAGTGCCTGATGGGACAATCAGGCTAGATCAGCGAGAAGCCATGGTGGACAAATGCCTTGCCTTATTCTGGGCCATATGGGCTTTGATGTTGAGATGGAAGTTCCTGAATGTTCCTCGCTGTTCCTGAATGATCAAGACACTCCTGAATGTTGACACATATTTCTACTGGCCCATTGCTCTCCCCTGCTGCTGGAGTACTCCAGCCTCGGCTGCAGAAGTCCTGGGGAAACAGGGATCATCCTGACAATCTTGTGGGCCCAGCTGAGCAACCGTGGTGGTGGCAAACCACCAACAGCACAGAGCATGAAGCCGCAAAAGCAAGTGTTGATTCAGTAACAGCAATGCAAACATCTCTGCTAGACAGGAGTTCCGGACGAGTCTTCTAACCAGACTGCCCCTCTCTTCCTTGCATGGCTAATAAAACACAGTACAGACTGTCCTACTCAGGAGGGGAGCTACATTAGATGATACAATTGTTTTTATCTTTTCCTAAAGTTTGGAAAGAACCAACATGTCCCAAGGTCTGAAAAATTTGAGGTAATTCGATTTCGGCAAAGTATGTTTGTTTGGAACAGACTTTTCAAGGCATCTTTCTTTGGTTACATTTAGTTTTCTAAGTATACTCCAGAGTGAAAGATGTGCTTTTCAGGGCAAAAATGCATTTAAAGCTAAATTTTACCCTGAGATATTCCTTTGTAATGCCCATTGCCTGGGGTAAGGCACAAGTGTAGGCATCTCAAGTTAGAAGCTGCCTCTCATTTCTCAGAAAAAAGACAATATGGTAACCTCTTGTTTATTCTTGGGAGGAAGTAACTGGGACAGCTTGAAAGTACTGCAAGAACCATTCATGCACGATTTAAATCATGCCGTTCTGCTGGCAAGTTGAAACCTACTAGGAAATGGGTTTACTTTCTCTTTAAGTAGATAATTTTGGGGGGGGAACTGTGAAATGAGGGAAGCTGACAGGAGCAGCAGTTGTGATGGTGACAAAGATAAACTTCATAAAAAATATGTTCACTAGGCATTCAGAAATAAACAATTCTTTACTTTCTGGGTAAAAATGACATTTCTAGATAATATCCCCTAAATGCATATTTTTGTTTCTTTTATTTTTCTGACAATTTTGTGATTGAAAACTTCCTTACCTTCTCCCCATTTTACTAACCCTTTGAGCCACAGGGTAGGAAAAAAGTGTCAAGACTTGAATTCAAGGAATAAAGGATGAGTGTGGATCAGAAATTACCCATTCTTGGCCTCGCTATTGACTCCTTGCTTTCCCTCTAGCAAGTTTCTCTAGGCCATATACAATGCAGAATCCAAAACATTAGAAAAGTGTCCAAAGCGTGCAGTATGCTGGGTGAAGAGGGGTCCGTCATCCCTGTGCTCAGCACATAGTGGTCCAGAGCGAGCCAGCAAAAGATGCTGACGACAGGGACGTTAAAATCTTAGCTACCCACTGCTTGATTCAGAGCTGCAGAGAGGCACCTCTGTTTCCAATCCAGCCTTCAGCCATCCCTTGAAAGTGTCACAGCTCCTTTGTGACTCCACATTGTGTCCAGCCAGATGAGATCTTTCTCGCTTCCCTGTTTTGATTTACAGGGCTCCCTCCCAAGTGTAGAAATAGAGTTTTCAGACACGAGGGTGAAGGAAGGGAAAAGACCTTCCTTCACCCAGGGGTGCAGGACTGGAAGGATATTTATTCCTGCACAGGGCAGGATTAAGCATATCTTTATCTCATCAGTGATAAATATCTGTCTAACCTCTTCTTTAAAAGGTCTGTAGGAGAAGCTCTCCAATTTTCCTGAGGTCTTTCTGCTGCCCTTCTTCATTAGCATCCTCTAACAGTCTAATGTGAACTGTCTATTCTGCAAATTTCTCTTTCCCCGTAGGTGTCTTTCATAACAGACCTTGTATGGGCTGGAAGACCATTGATATATCCCTCCTCATATCATCATTTCCTGAACAAAACAAAGCCAGTTTCCCCACAGGCCATTTTTAAACCTGCTATCCTTGCTGTTATCCTCTGGACTCTCTCCAATCTTTCTACATCTTAGTGGGATGCCCAATACTAGACACAATACTCCAGCTGAGGTTTCACCACCAAGGTAAAGGAGAATAATTCTAATTACCTCCTGTGTCTTCCATATGTTAATTCAGTCAGGAATGAGATGTGGCTTTTCTGCAACAGCAGCGTATTGTTGAGTCCTATTTAGTGGTCAGCTTTCACCCCGACTTCTTTTCTGCAGAATTACTGCTTAGCCAGTTATTTCCCATTTTGCATTGGAATTCTCCTTCCCAAGCAGAGCACTTATTTATTGATTTCATTTTTATCAGAGTGACTGCTCAATATGTCAAGATCATTTTGGTTTGTGATCCTGTCCTCTGGGGTCCCTGCAACACCTCTCAGCTTGACTTCATCAGCAAATTTTATGGGCCTTTTCTATGCTATCATCCAAGGTATTAAAGATAATATTGAATGAGCCACATGCATGAAAGACCCTCACAGGACCCCTTATAATGCCCTCTGAGTTTGATAGCAAGCTCCAATTAACAGTTGAAATGCTGAATTTACCTGAATCCAAGACTTGTCTGTAATCTAAACTTCACCCCTATGCACAGGGTTCATTAAAGAGAAAGGTTTTAATGCATGGACACCACTCATTAACTTCACCAGGGCAATGGCCACTTCCTACATACAGACTGTCAGACAAGGGAGGTTGGGGTTGTTTGCATCTCCTGAACTGTCATTAGGAAGAAACAAGTTATATGTTCTCATCCAAGGCAAAGGATGATAAATTACCCCTCCTTAATAGAGGGGCAAGGCCCCTCCAGCTGCCTCTCATTTATCAGTGGGAAAAGGGTTGTATAGGGCAGTTCTTGTGAAGAAGCTAATGCATGGCAGCTTCTTGTCCTGCTGTCTTTCCCCAAGGTAGCTGATATAGTCTGGCTAAACACAATTTGAATGTTTGATCTTCTTGGGGCAGAGAAAATAGTGTCCTGAGTCTGAATAAATATGTTTGCAATCATGAACACACGTTTTAGAAATATCCTCTATACCATCTTCCTCTCAACCACTTATAGGATGTTATGTGAGACTGCAAGAAAGCCTCAGTGAAGTCAGCTTAAATCACATCCACCACTGCCTTCTCCAACACTCGTGCTACCTTGTCAAGGAGGAAATTTTGTTGATCTGACATGATATATTCTTTGCAAATCCCTGTTGGCTGTTTCCTATCATCTGGTTTTTACCATGGTGCCTATAGATTGTTCAATAATTGCTTCCAGAGTCAGCCTAGGGATAAAGGTGAGGCTGACTGGCCTCATAGTTTTGGGTCCCCCTTTCTTTATGTACTCTTTTTTCTCTGCTTCAGTCCTCTGGCATCTCTCATGTCTTCCACAAGTCCTCAGAGGTAATTGCAAATGGTTCACAGATTATTTTGGTGAACACCTTCAAAATCCTTTGGTGAATTACATTATACCTTACGAAGTTGAATAGCTGTATCTTATCTACATATTCTTTGGCCTATTCATTTTCTGTTTGAGCTTGTCCTCTTGTCCTCTTGTTAAAATTAATTGCCTTAAGTAGCTGTTCATAATTAATTTTTTAGTGTAGTCTGCAGCAAAGAGAGTATTGAACTCCTCAGTCCTCTCTGGATCATGTGCTATTTATTCTCCTTCCCTGTTAAAGTAATGGACCAGTACTTTCCTATGTTTTTTCCTACTTTTAATGCATTTATGAAACCTTTTCCTATCATTTTTTATGTTCCTTTCAACATGTAACCCATTTTATCCCAAACCCTCCCTGAGGTTTTTATCCCTTGTCCTTAATGACGCACTTTTTTTTGCCTTTTGTGTAATTTTTTTTTTCTTAGTTTATTTTCAGGCCCTTAAAAACCTCCTGATGCAGTCATAATGGCTTCTCACTGTGCTCTCTGTCCTTCCCCTGTATCAAGATAGGCTGCTATTGTGTCTTTAATACACTGTCTTGCTATAACTGCCAGCTCTTCTGCCCTCCTTTATCCCTTAAATTACCTTCCCAAGAGACCCTACAGATGAGTTCCCTAGGTTTGCTGAAATCTGCTTTTTTTTTTTTTTTTTTGGGAAGTCCATTATCCTTACTTTTTTTCTCTGACTCCTTTCTTTTTCTTAGAATAGTGATTCACAGACCTTTCATCTGTCACCTTCCCTTTTTAGATTCTTCACCAGTTCCTCTCTATTAGACAGCACCAAATCCAAAACATTTTCTCTTCTTAAAATTTCCTCCACTATTTTATATGTCCCTGATTCATTTCAAGGACTTTATAGATAGTTTGAACCCACCATGCTTTGCCAACAAATATTTGGGCACTTGATGTTCTTTATTGACACTACAACCTGTCCTTCAGGTGTCCACGGTCTACAGAATACCCATCTCCTCCCATTACTCCTTCTCATACTCGTATGGAGACAGCAGCAAACCTGCATCACTTCTGAACTTCATGGAAAATGCACATGCTCTTGAAGTAAAACACAACACCCTCTTTCCTTTCTGTCCTTCTAGAACAAGCTGTCTCCCTTGTAGACATATTCCAGTTTTCCTGCTTATCCCACTGTTAAGGTGGGATAATCCTTCGCAGTGGGAGGGTATGTGAAGGATTGGGTTCATCCACAACTTCTTCATGTTTTTTTTTTTTTTTAATTTAATGATTGTCATAGTTTAAAAAGTCTGGGAAAGACTGGGAGGAAAGACAAACATCAAGATGGGTGTCCACACTGGCAGTCTGCCAGAACAGGCTCTGGCTTGCTTCTCTGGATGCATGCAGGTCTCAGTTCTGGTTGGTACAGCCATAGTGGGAGGGCTGAAAGAGGTGTTTCTAGAGGTAACACCTCATGTGCAGATATATTTGAGGCTCCAGGGGTGGAGTTAAGACACCAAAGAGTCATACTGCTTCAGATGAAGGTCCTTTTAGCTCGATAACCCGTATCTGTCCGTGGTCATAGAAGATGCCTAAGGAAAGGATATCAAAACAGAGCAGGCATATACTGATATTGCCCCATTTCTGTGGCATGCTCTCCCACCTTCAGGCAGACTCCAGCTTGGGATTTTCCTGTGCTGCAGGTTGTACCTCTGCTTTGAGTTTAACAGGCCCTGATAGTCTTTTCTTCCATGCAGTGCCTAATTGCTTTTTGAACCTATTTATAACTTCTAGAGCATCTTAGTGCAATGAATTCCATGATTTAATTACGCACTATGTGAACAAGCACTTCTTTGTGTAAATCTACTGGCTGATCATTTCATCTGATACTCACTAGTTCTTGTGTAATGACTCCATGCTGTGCAAAATTCTGTTACAGCCTCTCCACATCTCTTCCTTTTCAAGGCTAAAGACTCTTCATTGCTCAGAGCTGTTCTTTACCTTTGATCCCCTCTCTTGTCCTTCACTGTGGTCTTGCAAGTTCTTCTGCACCTTTCTTAGATGGGATAACCAGAAATGCACATGCTGCACTGGGTACCCTAGTAGTGTACACCGGACTGGAAGGAAATGTTCTGGCTTGTTTTCTATTCTTTTACTAGTAATCCCTAACACTATTTGCAGTTATTTGGCCTCTTGCTGACATCGTATAGACATCTTGCCCTGGTTTCAGCTGGGATAGGGTTAATTTTCTTCCTAGTAACTGGTATAGTGCTGCGTTTTGGATTTAGTACCAGAATTATGTTCATAACACACTAATGTTTTAGTTGCTGCTAGGTAGTGCTTAGGCTGGTCAAGGACTTTTCAGCCTCCCATGCTCTGCCAGGTGCACAAGAAGCTGGGAGGGAGCATAGCCAGGACAGCTGACCCCAACTGACCAACGGGGTATTCCATACCACATGACGTCATGCACAGTATATAAAGCTGGGGGAAGAAGAAGGGGGGAGGGGGGGAATGTGCTGAGTGATGGCGTTTGTCTTCCCAAGTAACCGTTAGGCGTGATGGAGCCCTGCTTTCCTGGAGATGGCTGAACACCTGCCTGCCGATGGGAAGGAGTGAATGAATTCCTTGTTTTGCTTTGCTTCTTCGTGTGGCTTTTGCTTTACCTCTTAAACTGTCTTTATCTCAACCCACGAGTTTTCTCACTTTTACCCTTCTGATTCTCCCCCCCATCCCACCAGGAGGGAGTGAGCGAGCAGCTGTGTGGGGCTGAGCTGCTGGCTGGGGTTAAACCACAACACATTTCCATGGAGCTGCATGCATTGAATCAACATCTCTTTCTGGAGGTATATTTAAAAAGTTGTGGAGTCCACTGTTATGTAGGTACAGTTAAGTTTTGGGTTATTTTTTCTTGCCCCACAATTCTTTGTATTTATTGGCACAGAATTTCATTTGCCAGTTTCTCTCCCAGCATCAGAAGACCATTCTACAATGTTTTGCCATTTTTATGACAGCATGTACTATCATATCTGCAGTAAACTTTGTTGTCCTATTACTCCAGATTTTCTACCTCTAGTCAGGTGTTGTGTCTATTGATTATGCGGTTATTCTGGACTCTCACATCTATTGATTTTTTTATTTTTTAATTTTTTTAAAATCAAACAGTCTAAAAAATTGATTTGGAATAGAGTCTTTTTGTAGACACTGTAGACCTACATTTAAAATTCTTAAAGTGCTTTTTTGGATGCCCTCAAATAATCCCAATGAAGTAGAAGAGTTTGTTTTTATGTGTGGCTGCTCAAGAGCAGTTTACAGTCTCTCAGTGTTCTGGAGCCTCATATAGCTCTGACTTCCATAAGCTACCCTTAGTGATGAAAAGGTGGTTTTCCTTCAAGAGTTCATATAATAAGTGTTAAGGGCACTGACAACAAGGAAATTATTATCTTCACTTTGAGGAACTGTGGCATTTTTTGCAGCTGCAGTTGCAAGCAAGTGTTTAGTAAGTGGGAGGCACTATAGAGCAAGTCCCTTTATCCATCACATTACCCTAATAATTAAACTGTCAGCCAGGGATGTCAAGCTTTAACAGAAAAAAAAAAATTGGAACCAAACAGTGGTAAAAAAATTGTGACTATTCCTCCAGTTAAGCCTATAATTTTTTTTTATCTTAATCATTATGTTTGCATAAGGCATTGCTCAGAACACACATTTAAAAATGTTTTTTTAATACTTTTTATATGTTTTAAAATAACAAGAAGTTATTTAACCACTCTCTATTGTTCCTGTGACTCTGAGAAACAATTATCCTAAGAATCATTGGTAATTTTTTTACTGTGGTTTATTTCTAAAATGAACTCCAGGCACCTTTTCCTTGGGGATGTGAATCCACCTGATGGTCTGCTTCTTCCGAACTCTCCCTGTGGGCTCATTCTCCAGGCTGTCAGGTCAGATCGCTATTAGAAGGAGAAGTCACCCGGCTGCTCCGGTCGCTTTGTGGCGGGACACGGATGGCTGTCCCCCGTACTTTTGTTCTAAACATCGGATTTTCAAGGGTCTTTTTCCTGCTTTCTGCTTCCCAGCTTGTGGTTCAGGTGGCGACATACTTGTCAATAGTGAAATGGGTGGCACTGGACTAGGGCCACAGACCCTGATTAAAAGACGATGAAAAACATAACAGTGAAGTGAAGTATTTGTCCCTGGGCTCTGCCCTGACTCAGAGGCATCATCCCTCAAAAAAATAGTTTTCTTCTCCCTCTCTCACCTTTGCTTTCATGATCTGTCCTGATAAATGTTACCTAACTGTAAGGATGAACTTTGCGATAAGAATAGTTTTCCTCTGGGAAAGAGACAATCACCCCTGAGACCTTTTTCTCTGATCAGTAGGGCCACTGGACATCATCAAGCCCAGCCAAAAGATGTTTAATCCTGAAGACACAGTGGTGTATCTGATCCAGAGGATACCACTGGCCACAGAGGGCTGAATGGTATTTGTGAATTCACACCTAAAGAAAAAGACCAAAAGTCAAAATTATCGTCTACCCTTGGAATAGTCATGAAGAAGATAATAACAATCTCCGTTTCTATACTTTGACCCATATTTTTCTACACTTGGAATAATAAAGGAATACAGCACACACCACACTGTGTGAAAAGCTGAAAAATGCTGATTTCTTTATGTTATCACTTTCTTTAATGGCTCCCTGTGGTATGTGACCGTCATCGCCTTTGTCCTCTTCTGACTAGGACCAGACAGAGAGAAGAGCAAGGTTTTAGTATCCCATTACCAATTTCCTGAGCAACAGAATGCCAAGTTCCAACTTGTGTTCTAATTTTAACTACAGTATAGATTTTTAAATAAGCTTCAAGCTTCCTATTAACATGATCTGTCTACTCCTTTGGTGCTCTCTCATCCCATTCTGATCGACCCATGAATGGGCTCCCTGTATTATTCATTGTACACTAAATTAAGCTTTTAGTGTTAAAGGCTTTCAACTGTAGCGTTCCTTCCATAGAACTCATTACCTGTGCCAATACACAAAGCAGAAGTGCTTAATAGATTTAAAACATCTAGTATCTGCCTTTTTTTTTTTTCAGCTGTTATTAAGACTCAGGAGCATTTTTTATTCTGGTAATATTCCTCATTGTCCTGACATTAATTTCATTAGTCAGTGAGCGTGCACTATAGAGTTCCGAAGTGTCTTTGCATCATGTGAACTTTAGTTAGTCTTGAGGTTTTCTAAAAAGGGGTAGGTAAATGAAAATGATTGTGGCTGATCATGGCTTTGTACACCTTCAGAAATTAGGAAATCTGTTTTCCTCACCTGTGGGAAAGCAGGAATAGTAGCATGGGAAAAACTCCATCTTTTCCATAGGAAAAATCTCCAGCCCTCATTCCAACCGCAAAATAAGCAAAAATGAAATGCAGGTTTAGATGGTATACTGCTGGGTTTTGTTATGGTCCTTGAACTTAGATTTTGTGGGGAAACATTTGAATAAGTGTACAGCTTCTCAGCTGCGTTTCCCTGCACTACTGACTGAGGCACCCTACAGAAAATGTCACCCGCAGATATGTGACCCCTGCCTCACTCTGGCAGGAAGAACCAAAGAGTTAACTTGACTATATGTTTATTAACCACTCGGGTAACACTTCATGAAGATGACTGGACAGGTTACTTCTCTCAAAACTGCTGTTCCAAGCCTGTGCAGGGCTGTGACTCTAGTAATACCTGACATTTTCTTTCCAACCCCTTCATCGTCCAGAACATGACTCCCTGCTCCCAAGCTGCGATGTACTGTCCCTTTGCTTTACCTATGCTACTATTTATGGGCCATGCATTAGATGAATCACTGAACCCAAAACTTTTAAAACCTCGATCATTTTACAGAGGTAGGTTACAGTGATTTGGGCTCAACATACTCCACTCCTTCCCTTGCCCAAAAAAACCATTTCCAGTAAAGCCTCACAAACCATTTTAGTAGCTCAGCAGAAGCTGTGGAGTTGAAAACTGTCATGGGGAAGAAATGGCCAGTGGGGCTCATAAGGGGGCTGGAAAGATGTGAACTTATCTGCTGTGGGAAAGAAATATTAATGGAACAACACCCTCAGACACAGCTCTGTGAGTAAGATTTTCTTCACAGACACGGCATGCGTGAGTTATGGGCATTTGGGGGTTTGCTTCATTTTCAAAGAAAGCTGAGATACAAAAGAGCAGCTTGCAGAGCAAATGAACACTACCAGTTATCTTAAAACTTCAGTCTGCTATTTGATCCAAAACTAAACTCTCCTGGATTTTCTGCCAAACCGTTTCACTTCTGTTAGTTGAGGAATAAACTCCTACTGTACAAATAATGGCCAGCCAATGTCTTGTTTAATTGACCTTGATGTAAATGCCGAGGAACCAGGCAGAAACATAGCTGCTGCATGTCATAGGGGACCAGTGCACGGGAAGAGAGGAGCTGGTATTTAGACTCAAAGTATGAACGAGCAGGAAAAGTTAACCATTTTGCTCATCTCAGCTCCTAATGTGAGTTTCTGTTTTGTTAAAGGATGACAGGACCATTGAAAAAAAGGTGTATCAAGGGTGTCTGTGTCTTGTGGCTAAAGGACACAAATCTTCAGGTTTATGCCTCAGGGTCACAGCTTCTGTGGCTCATCAGTGGCTGCAATCAGAAACTTTTGTTGTGGATTTGTTTTTTTCGGAAAGGCACGTACAAGCTCATGCTTTGCAAAGACGGAGTTTGTAAAGGGGACTGACATGTCAGAGTCTGCCTCCTCCCAGAAGATTCGAGTCCCTTCCATTTTTTCCAAGTTGATAGCTCCCATAAGACATTTAAATGGTTAAAGCAAAGATCAATTTCCTTTTTTTTGTTCTTTTTCTTTTTTTTTTTTTTTTTAATAACAGAAATAAAACAGGGAGAGAGAAAACATTAGGGGTTTAATGACTGCATTGTTTGGGACTTGGTAGTCAGACTCCAGGGGCTTAAACAGACGACCTAACAGAGGAGGTGGGTGTAATGCATTCTGTTGCACTGGTTAATGTATTCTGAGCCTCTTGGCTCCAGGGGAGAGAATGTAAAAAAACCCCCCAACCAACCAAAACCCAAAACAAAACCCAGAAATAATCCTGATTAGAAAGAAGTGATTTCATCTCTGTTGCGGTTGAGCAGCCCCTCCCTGCTTGTCCCCATCTTCACTCCTATATCAAGGTGAAAACAAGAAATCAGTAAGCCAGGAGTAGTGTCAGCGTGGAACATCTTCCAGGCTGCCTTTGTCTGCTTGCTAATAATGAAAGTCTATTTATAGCTCAGTGCAGAGCAGGGAGAGTGTGCTGTGGGTGACAACGTGATATGGATTTCACAGTCCATAGCCCCTCCCTGCTTGTCCCCATCTTCACTCCTATATCAAGGTGAAAACAAGAAATCAGTAAGCCAGGAGTAGTGTCAGCGTGGAACATCTTCCAGGCTGCCTTTGTCTGCTTGCTAATAATGAAAGTCTATTTATAGCTCAGTGCAGAGCAGGGAGAGTGTGCTGTGGGTGACAACGTGATATGGATTTCACAGTCCATCAGTTTGGATTTCAAGTTTACAGTCCTCTCTCCGACTAATTGAGAAGTCAGACACTGTTTTGGGATGTTACAGGCAATGCAAAATAAGGCACTTGGTGCTTGTTTAGCGAGCATTTGGGGTCAGGTTGGCTGGGGCGACGTCAGAGCACTCTGAGATCGGTCAGGCTTTGCACAGCGACCTGAGAAAACCCAGCTCGATGAGACAGGTTTTGCATGCTGAGCATGAAGGTGCTTGTGGGCTTGATATCTGTCATAGCCCATCACTTCATGGTAATAATTAGCAGAAGTCCCAGATCAGACTGCAGCCTGGCCCTGGGACCCGGCACTGCAGACACGATGAGGGCATGGTTGCACCCACGCAGCAGAGCCTCCCAAGTCTCTCTCTTCCTCCTGCCCCTCTCTTCCTCCCCTCCCTCCCTCCTTACAGCTCTTTCTGGGGTTTCACAGTGAAAGGGTGCCAAACCCCATGCAACAACAAAAGGGAAAGGGGAAGAGATGCTTTGTCGCAGCCCAGCTCCATCATTCACCCACAGCTGAAGGGTGACATCAGGACAAAAATGGGGACGTATTGGGGGAGAGATGCGGTTCCCTGCAGGGAGGAAAGGGGACACACCAGGAGCTGGTGAGCAGCAGATTGCACTAGTGGCACTGTCCTGAAAAAAAAGCTCCCGCTGCAGAAGATTAACATCTTAAGTTGACAAAAATTGGAAAAAGAAATAGAGGCACAGATGTCGAGTTGATTCCCTGGCAGAGTGAGAAACAGAAGTTGAGTTTTCTCCACTCATGAGTGGATCCTGCCACCACCTTGTAGGACCAGAAATACACTTATTCTTTATGTGGCGGGACAGAAGAAACGATCCCAGACTGATCCACGGAGTCTGTGCCCTTCCCATATAGGGACCACAGTGAACCATGCCCCAGAAGTGGCCCTGACCTGGTCATTGGTGTGGTCATGTGGATGGGCCTCATCGCGTCTGCAGCTTCATTGCTGTGCTGGTGCCAGAAAGCTGATTGATTGTACTCGGATCAGTGTAAATGGGGAGAGGAAATACTCAGGTTGGATACTCAGTGGTCTTGAACAGCTCCCAAACTGCTGGGAGCAAGCTGCTGTCTGTCTGTGGTGCTGGGACTTGGGTGCTTCTGCTTCTGTTTTCTCTTGCTACAAGTTCAGTACTTTCGGATTAATTCCATCCACTTGCCTCTTTCTGGACATGTTTTCAGTGCAGTGCTGTCGGGAAACTGTCTTGATGAAGCACTCCTGCCTGGTGCCTAACCTTTTCCCATTGCCATTTCAGCTGGTAACCCCTGCCTTTGAGGGTGAAAAACTCATGCTTAGAGCTCCAGCTCCTCACCACGAGGAATCAAGGATGGAGTCCATGCCAGGAGCTATTTTGTCCAAACACTTCATTTCGACACAGGCACAGGTGCTAAAAGTCGTAAGTTGAAGTGCAGTTGCCTATAGCTAGGTATGGCATACCACTGAACTCTGACAGCTCTAAGATATGGGGTCTATGCATTGAATGCGATGCCTAGTTTTAAGCCCCCAGGTTTCAGAGTTTTAGCCTTTGCTTTTCAGATTTTTCTGTCTCAGAAGTGAGTCTGATGTTATTTCAGGCAGAGCTTATGCTGTCTAAGGCAGGGAGATAGACTACATGACCTTCTGCAGTTTGACCCTATTTTCTGACTAGAAAAACCATGGTAAAGCTCAGTAGCTTCATATAAGAAGAATCTGTCTAAAGCACTGCAAATACTAGATCTCTATTTAAGACTCACTTCCAAACTGTTACTTTTCCCTACTTCTTTAAATACAAGGTAGCACTATTATGACTGCAGCAATGGTTGTTCTCAACTTCATGGTCAGCTCTTGGGGAATTTCAAGGTCCTGTGGGATCCTGAACCCAACTTAGAGTTTTCCAGTGGGCACCTGGGCCAGCATTCACAAGCATGTTTAGATACTAAATTTCATCAGCCCAGTGGAAATTCAGGTGCCTACATCTCTTTGTGGGTCTGGCCACTAATGATTTGGCAGTTTGGAAGCTGCTTATTGATCAAGGGCTGAGACTTGTCTTGAGATAAGCACTCACCTCACTTTCCACTGCCATGTTCAGTTTTCACTTGGATCCAGTATTTTCTGCAAATTAATTTAGGGTTGGATTGAAGATGCCATGTTTTGCTTGTTCTTACGTGTGATGTGGTGGAGACTGCCATCCCGAACTCACTCCCCATAACCAGTGGTGGGTTATCAGCACCCACTTCCCCTCCTTTCAGACCCATGATGTGATTGCTTTCCTACATCTTGTCATGCTGGTGGAATTACATCTTCTGTGTCGGAGCAAAGCCAGGCAGTTTGAGGTGCTCTGTACTAGCAAGTTGACATTGCAAGGCAAAGCAACAAGAAAAGGCAACAACGAATTAGGTCTGATCAGCTTTATTTTAAAACTATAGGGAGAGTTTGAACATAGCACTCA
Organism: Fulmarus glacialis; assembly: GCF_000690835.1. Classification (NCBI taxonomy): domain Eukaryota; kingdom Metazoa; phylum Chordata; class Aves; order Procellariiformes; family Procellariidae; genus Fulmarus; species Fulmarus glacialis. Next base: position 32,016 of record NW_009235038.1, read on the forward strand.
GATAATACAAACTCTAGCATCCACTAAATTTCAGTGAAGCTGGATTTAGAGTCCCTATTGCCATTTTCAACTTTCTTCTCATTCTCTCCTCTGTTTTCAGTTAAGTTCACACCCTTTCCATTGATATGTCTGTAATTGAGTTTACTTGACATAGTCCCAATACCTGATAATAAAAAAACTTCTTGGCTCTGCGAAAAGCAAACAAATTGTGGCTTAGCCTCTCAACATTCCCAACTCTCTCCTTCTGCTCAAACACACTCACACACAGTATTTTTTTCAGCCTTAGGAGGAACAGCACTACAGCCACAAGTTGCTATTTTCATGAGTTCGTAAGGTCAGTTACCTGGTAAAGCCTCCCCTCAGGTCATGTTTGATGACAAAGACCCCAAGTTGCAACCAGTAAGGGAAAAGTGTTGGATTATTCTGCATCCTTGCTGTCAGTGGCTTGCAATAAAGACGTTAAGAAAGGAAAAAATGTAGCTAATTTAGTCAGCGAGGCTAAAAATACACGCTTAGAAAATGTAAGAAGCAAATTCCTAAATTTTTACATGTTCTGATAAGAAGCAGTCTGAGTACAACACATTGTCACTTGTCAAAAGCAGTTTGCTGCTTCCTTTTGCTGAGTAGCCTTTGGGTTCTGCTTTTGCACTGGGTAAAATGCAATCTAGATCATCTGGTGACGACTGTACCGTTTCCTTTCTGTTGAAGAATAAAACAGCCCCCTGCTCAGAGAAAAGTACAGCAGCTTCAGGTTTACCAGTTTTATCAGTCGTGTTCCAGGTTTATAAAATCTCCAGCTATCAAGAACAAGGTGAATATCTGTATAGCTTCACTCTGTACTTTGCTCTCAATCAATGGGATTTTTTTTTTCCTCAGAATCCTAATCTTTTTTGTTAAAAGGCTTGTCTTCCAAAAGCAGCAGAGATCATACCAGGTCTGCGCACTGAACTTGTGCAGGGGCTGGATGAGTTTGCACTATTTATCTTGCATAAGACCCAATGCTTTAGCATTACTTGAATGTGTCCACCCTCAGGTAGAGCTCTTGGCAGAACAGGGTTATTTAAGAATTGCAAGGATGTTGCGATCACCCTCAAGCCCTGGACACTAAAAGACAAATTTTGCATATGCCAGGTACAAGATTCATCATTTGCATTGACTCCACTCTTCTCTGTAGTAACAACTGTTACTTGCTCAAAGTAACTTGGTCTTGTTCTAAGACTGATTTGATCTTCATAACCCTCTGCAGCTGACTTCCCCGAAAAACAACTGTTTGAGTGCAGCTCATGGTGATAATCAGTCCTGATTTCTTTGTCCAAGCCTTGAACCTCCAGCCCGTCACACTTTCCCACACAGCAACAAGTGCATCAGAGCACTTTGAGTCCCTTCTTTTGAGGGATGCATCCAGAGAGTCTTCAGAGACCTCCAGTAGCATCTGCGTATTTTACATATAGATACCCACTCATAAAGGTAATTCTCTTTCACACATTAATTTTAATTAACAGGCTGTCACTGGGAGAATTGGTAAGATAATATAGCATCAGCAATAAGCAGGTTAGGGCCATAAAACTGATACAGGCTTGGGCAGCGTGATGTAGAGAACTGAAGTGTAGAGCCAGGCTGGTGCAGCCACACAGGACAGTGTTGAACACAGATATGATGAAGGTCTTGGGAACCATATTAGTCTGGCACTATGCCAACATGCTCTGCTTGTTAGGTGCAGGGACTGTCAACATGGGTCCATTGCTTCCACTTTTGGAGTTATTGTGAGCTCTGCTAGCACAGACACCGTCAGACACCCCAGAGCTCAAGCAAGAAATGATGGCAATGGGCACCACGGGCGGTTGTTTCCCAGCAGAAACCATTGGTATTGGCACATGAGTTGGGGCAAAGAGAGGCGGGGGCAGTCAGATTTTTAGCTTTGCCAGTTTGCTTCTTACTCTGTGTGTCTGGGAGGACGTACAATGCCTTTCTCTACAAGGCACAAATGGCTTGGCTGCTCCATATTGAGGGTTTCTCTTCTTATAGGTAAACTCCTACTCCTAGAAGGTGTGTCTATGGGGGAGGCAGAGGCATACTTGTAGTGCCGGGTCCTGCACTTCAGCCACAA
>NW_009235039.1:0-589 GCF_000690835.1 Fulmarus glacialis
TCCTGGCTGGGGGGCGCGGGCGCCCGCAGAGACCCAGGCTGCGGGGTGGCACGCAGGGGCGTGATGAGCTCTGATCCGAACTCCCTAATGCGACTTTAATTTTCCAATTTACCAGCGCAGTGGACGCGAGGGATAGAGCTATACTTGGGGTAGCGGACACTGGCTCCCACGGAAGTCGCTCGTAGGTCGGCTACCGATTCACACAAAGGTGGGATCGGGCCACGGAAACTTCACGCAGTGTCTGCTGGGCGCACAGATCCGTCGTGGATTGCAGCGAGACTGCTTTGAGCAGCTTGGCTGCGAAATTTATCCAGCCTGGCAAAAAAAAAAAATTAATTTTGATCTGTCTGTCTCACTTTTTCCCCTTCCTGCCTGAGAAATGAGGTGGAAATTGCACTTGCAGTGTCTTTTTGGAGGGATCTGACAGCTGAGCAGAGGAGCGAGGCTTGTGAGAGGCAGTGATACCTCTTAGCAGACCAACAGCTGTAGCCGGCAGCGTGGCCACGCTTCTTGGCAGGCGAGTCTTCTCAGCCGTACCTGTAAATCTCTCTTACCAGCTCTCGAGTGTCGGGGGGGGAGGGGGCACCAG
>NW_009235039.1:609-3869 GCF_000690835.1 Fulmarus glacialis
TAAAAAGAAAAAGGACGTACTCAGTTTGACTCTTTCCTTTCCTTCTTGTGGCTACCAAACCATAGTTGATGAAAAATGATTTTTTCCTTAAAGTTTTTGGAGTCAAAAGATTGAGGCTTAATGGGCTGATAGGATTAGGAATTGGTAGATCTGCTGTTCTGTGGTGAAGCCAAGTCCCATTCGGCGTTTTTGTATCAGCTGTCTGCTCCTCCAAAGTTGGTATCATTTGCTTGATGAATGTGTTCTCGTACGGTGCCCATCTGTGTTAATACCTGCCAACTCCTTGAAAAATTAGCATATTTTTTCTTTCCTGCTGTGTCTGCTCCATGCTTACTGGTTTCACAAGGAGTGCTCAGCCCTTAGCAGACCTGGGCAAGGCTTTATTTCAGGGTTTCAAGGCACTATGCAGAATTGTTGGTTGTAACACAGCTTCACCAATTTAATAAAAGCATGATATTTTCATTAGTTGCATTCCACAGGTAATATAGTTTGCGTACATATTCAGAAAATTTGGCCAAGAATTATTTTTTTCCCCTTGTTTCAGATGAATTATACTGCTGGAACACAAACTCAGCATGAAGTAGGTGAGGGATTAAATTAAATATTCTTCTGTGAATTTTTGAATGTAGAAAAATCACCTTTCAAGAATTCTCAATATGCTCTACAGCTAACTGCTGGAGATTATGGCTTTATATTTGTGCTATTGTGAAACTATAAATAGGTTGAGATTTTAGTACAATTCAAAGGATTTACCATAAACTCCGAGGAGAGAATGCAATGCTGAGAAATCACCGGGAGGATAATCTGCACCCATTTTCTGTTTGACACATATTTATGTTATTAGCGTGAGTGGAGTGGATCTGGAAATGAACGCGAACACAATCTGTCCATCTTTATTGCACCTTTTTGATCATAACTGATTCTGGTTTTTTTGTGGGCTGTTTTTATAGTGGAAACTGCTAGAAATCTATCAAACTCATCTAGACCCATATAGAGTGTGGTTGTTCAGTTTACGTGCCCTTTGTAAAGCTCAAAGAGCTATTTTCAGCAGGTATCTATTATGTGATTACGTGTATTACCATCTGGGTGGTGCAAGTGATAGATTAATGTGGAGTTCCTGAAGGGGCAGGAGAGAGGGAGGTAGTAGACCTGCCAATGTGATATACCTCAGGTAGCAGATCATTTTGAGGCATTATATCCTTATTTTAAGATATGCCAGTAGCCCTTCTTATGTATGGCTAAACTCGTGGGAGCTGAACCCCGGGCAGAGTGCCTGTTGGGTGGGATGGGGCTGGAGGTATTAAGAGCTTTCAAAATCTTGGCAGATGCCCTTTTTGTTGTGGAGAGTGTTCTGAATTTTAGTTGGTCTCTGTTGGAGCATGTATCTTAGGACGGCTACTGGAGGGAGCTGTGTCTCATACCCTGGCTTGCCACCTGTCACTGTTGTTCGTAGCTGGCAGTGCTCAGTAAGATAGGCACTTTGCAGTCAGAATTAGCGGAAAAATTCCCACCCAAACCTTTTGGATGGAAAATAAGGTTAAGTTCTTTGCAAGAAGTGTCAGCTCCTTATTCAAAATTTGGCAATTTCTTCACCCACCAAGTTCTCTTGGTGAATTTCAGGAGATTTGTTCTCTGTCTACAGAGCTTTCCAAACAATTTAAGGTGTGACACAGAAGGGGAAGGATGCTAGAAGGCCATCAAATGATGAGTCCAGCCCCCCTCGGGGCCAAGACAACCCCATCTGTTAGATGGGCACTTTCCATTTTAGGAGGTCTGAATGTGGCTCTCTTGCTAGAAACATTAGAAAAGCAAATTTCTGCTGACAGTTTGTTTTTTCTTTAGGATAAATAAATAGGAAAATGACACAGTTAACAGAAGTCTTTCTTAAAAACAAACAGAAAAAATCCCTAACAACAAAAACACACCCGAAGCCTGAAGCGGGGAAGGTGAGCTTAGCCTATCTTTGCGAAAGAATGTGATATTGCGTCCCTTGCGCTGTATCTCAAATACCAGCATACTGGAAGGAGATCAGGTACTTTTTACTCCTTGTTCTTTTTGGCTCTATACCCGTTCTTTGTTGGGAAGCTGGTGGTAAACGTGCTGTCTGGTTAATGCACCTTTGCACTGTCTGAATTTTGGCAGAGATTGCCTATCTGCTGGGGAACCCACCCTCCCAAATTAGGTTCCCCGACCAGTTGTTGGTGGGGGAAGGTAAACGGTGCTGCTCACTGGTGCTCAGGAACACTGTAAAGAAAATTTTGGAGATGATCCTGGCTTTTGTGGCTTATCTGTGGGCTTGGGGGACTGTTTGTTCCTGAGGGAGGAAGTGGCAGCGGGGACTTTGGTGTGTTTTCCTGTTGCCTGTCTAGCCTTTTCTGAAAAGAAAAAAAACATTCTGCAGTGTTTGCTGTAGCTGGATAGAGATTTTCCCCGGCTCTTTGCTCAGAATATTTCCCCCCTTCACTCCCTGGCCAGGTGCTGTCTGCATAACTGAGCTCAACCAGATTATTGCTCCATGCTCCTGGGTCTTCGGTCTGCATACAGTGGGTCAGTCTTGGGGTGTTACATGACAGCCCATCATAGTTGTATCTGCTGCCTTTCCTGTGAAATCAGTTTGCTCACTAGTCCTTAGCCTGCCTACACTTCACTAGATGTGTTTGCTTTCTTCTGTAGACATCCCAGCTGCGGTGAGCGGGGCGGCTGTGTGTCATAAGTGCAGGCAGGAGCTGCTCTGCTGGGCTGGGGTCAGGCTGGCGATGTGCTGGCATCCTTCAAGATGAAAAATTCCACATAAAGGTAGAATAATTAATACTGTCTTTATCTTACCTGAGACAGGTTTATGAAACTAACTTATTCTAAACCTGATACTATTTTTTTTCTTCCCGCTGCAGACCAGGATGTTTTTGCTCCATTTTTCTTCTCCAGTTTTAGACTTCTACTGTTCTCCTATGGATGCTAACAAAGGATAGATCTCAGGCTTGCCTCCTGTCCATGATCTTCTCAGTTACACACGCAGCACTGTATGACTGATAGCTGCTTGTGCCTTACAGAAGACTGTCTACCTTTGCTCAAATGTCAGAACAACTCAGATCACATGAGATTTTTTTCCCTTATGTCTGAAGACAAGCCCACCATTGGTTTTCATGGAAGATTCTGTTTGAAAATCAATGCAGCAGTCTCCCATCTTGCAATTGATCCTTGCTTTCTCCCCTGCTTATAAAGGGGAATGAGATCTGCAAAGCGGTGGGTGTGCGGCATTC
>NW_009235039.1:3880-31157 GCF_000690835.1 Fulmarus glacialis
AATTATTCTGTTTGGGATACTGAGAAATGGAGTTCGTTTGACAGCCACAAGAATCTGGCCCTCATTTAATTGCATGCAATGAAATCCATCCCCCAGTCGCAGGCGGAAACCCTGCCGTGCGCCTGCGAGGGGGCCGTGCTGTACCCTTTTGTCGGTGTCCTTATAAGCTTTTCATTGATTTCCATGGGACTGCAATCATCAGTGTGAGCAAACTTACTCTGGTCCCTTTTCTCAAAGGTACTGGTAGTCTCGAACTGCTTTAAGCTGAGAGTTAAACTGCTCTTTGAATCTTCTGAAAGTCTTCATAGTTAGTGAAGATTAAACTTATTAGCAGGGCATCTTTTTCTGTCTCAGTACATATGAGTGCAGCTTTTTGCAACAACTGCTTGCTGACCTTAAGAAATAAAAATCTCTGTTTCTGAATGTGTTCAAGCAAAAATTACCTAGCACTGTCAACAGTAATGTCTTTAATAAATTTTAATTTATCAGAATGCTTATTGCTCCACAGTACCATTTCTACAATGTAGATTTTCATAAGCATTTAATTATTTTACTATGACTCAGTATTGGGAAACTGTGTGCTGACTTCCATAGCATTAACACTCTGTATTCACAGATATGACGGTGTCATGACTTGGCTAAACTTTAACTTTTTCAGAGGTAAAGTCAATGTGAATGGAAACTTTCTGTTTCCTTTAGAAATAAACACATAGAGCAGAAATGCTCAGTGCTTTTTAGGAAAAAATTTATACAGTTGATCGAGTGCAACTAGTATGTCAATTTTATCTGTGTATAGGGTGAGCATACTTCTGAGTTCTTAAATTGTTTCCACTACTTTTTAGAAGTGACAGGTAGTTTATCTTGCACTGTACCATATAACTAACTCTAAAAGTGGTTCAGAGAATTGGAAGAAATTAGATCCATGTTACTTTTCCCAAAGCCAGCACTACTGTATTTTGTTTGATGCTGTTGCCAGACGTACTGTGTCAAATCCAGCCTGACAAAGCTGCTGCAGTTGTCCTTGTGTGAATGTCATTTCAGCATGGTTTTTTCCTCTCAAGCCTTTTGGGCTGATGCATATGTATTATGTATCAACTCTAAGGTGATCCTGAGGGAGTTAAGGACAGGGTTGGGGGATGCAAGGGTTTGAATCGGAAGGTTTTCCTTGCAGATTGTTCATGTTGTTCAAGGCAAATGTTTTGAGTTCTGTGTGTGAGTGTTGTCTAAGTGTCAATGTATGTAAAATCAAGTGTGGATGTGCAGGTGAAGGGCCCAGTTCAAATCAATAAAAAGAGCAGGAGTTTTCCCCTTCACGTTAAGGAAATATAATTAAGTTCAGGAATTTTGTATTTGTGTAGACCTGGCATGTCTGGGATAAAGATGAAGAGATGTCTGTGGTGGGTCATTTAGATTGAGCAGCCACCTACTATATTACAAGGATAACATTTCAAAGCACGTTCGTGTTTTGTTGGATGTTCCTATTCCCTGTGGAGCCCATTCATGTAAAATCTTTGCGGACGAGGTAGGTATTTGTCCTTACAGTCGCAATTCAAACTGTAGAGTTCAGTTAATTCCTCCTTATTTCTGTTTCAGTATCCAAGTTATAGATAGCGTCCTTTTGTTGTGGGCAGAACGCTTGCATGTGACAAAGTGGTGTTCCTGGCACAAGCCTCATGCTCTAACTAGAAGATGAGACCACCAGAGACTACAGCGAACCAACAAGAGAATTCAGTTCCTAATTATCTCTGGCTCATGCCTCCAGACAGGGATTTTCTTGGATTCCAATTTTGTGAATGTAATCAGTGGAGGATGCGGAGTGTTCCCCTTTCATCTAATTGTTTGGCACCTGAAACTAAGGTTTTATGAATAAATCAAAATTCTACTGCATATATGCTTGGAGTCTGTGTCGCTTCTCTTGCTGTTATCCCCCATTTTTCATTTAATGCCAGATCGATAAATGTGGTTTTTTGGCTTGCCCTCTCCCCATACTCCTTAATAAGAAGTTGGTGGTTGGTGAAATTGTCTGGAGTAGACCCATCCCCTCCTGTCAAACTGAAGTCATAGGTCTTCAAATGAACAGCCCCTCTTAGATTTCAGCTCCCTCCCCACTTTCCTCTTGGGTTGTCATACCAGCTGTAGCATCGCTAGGAAGTACCTAATGAAAGGCAGCCAGTGCACAAATAACGTGCATTTCTGTATAAGGAATAAGTGCACGGAGGGTGGTGACAATCCTGTGGCAGTGTACATCCTCTGCTCTGCCCCGTTCGGTCCCTGGGGGCTGGTGGGGAGCCCTGCGCAGAGGACATGGGAGTTGCAGGTGTGTCTGTGGGAGCCGGCTTGTTTTACCTGTTCCACTCTGAACTTAAAGAGGGTTGAAAAGCTTTGTGCTGGCAAGTCTTGGAGAGCCAGAGCAGATGAGAGGATCCTCATTTCTATGATGTGCTAACAAGACTTTGACTAAACAGCATAGTATAAATAGGTGCAGCACAAGCATTTGTTAATTTGCAGCAAGCAAACTTTGTGTCCATGCGAGTCAAGGAAGCATCCCTGTATTAAAGAAATTTCCCTGCCTTATGCATTTCACATTTAAATATCCAGTTAGTTTTTATTTTAAGCTAATATGCTCTTTTTGGTAGCTTTTTACACCTTGCCCAATGTTGGCAATGAAAGTAAATGACAGCTTTGCTTTTGGCCTTATTAATTTTACATGTTAGAAATGATGTCCTAAATGAGGCATTAACATTTAGCTTGTAAGCGTCAGAAGGGGATGTTATTTAAGAGAAATAAAATTAGATGGCTGCCACTGGAAACTTTGGAGTAAAATGTCATTAGAGCGTACTGACTGACATTGAGGCTAGATTTGGAAACTTACTATTTCAGGTTTTTTCCTCTTGACAAATTTGAATCTCTGAATTAAAAAAGCTGAGTGTAGGCACTTACAAAATGCTGACTTATAAAAAGAGGACTGTGCACACAAACGTGTGTGCATGTGTACGTGTACCCACCCATCTTCTCTCTCCCTATAAAATCTGTAGTTGGTGGCCCAGGTAATCCAAATGCATTGATTTCTGAAGTGCAAACCCTTTTCTCCTAACAACGCTGCTGTAAGGAATGTGAGTTTCTTTGTCGTTAAAAGAAATCCCAGAAGTGCCAAGGGCTGCATGTAGGTGCTTTTGTTATTTTACTAATTGAAATGTGTATAGTCAGTATGGTTTCTCATGTCTGTTATTTCTTCTCAACTTATACAATGTTTGGAAACATCCAGCTTGAGAGAAGTAATGATTTTATGAATTCTTTCTAGGCTGCGGAAAAGCAGGAATTTTTATGGGGGTGTATCAGTTTAAACAGTAAGAATGCCTCTCCAAGGTAGCCTTCATCTTGTTTGTGCCAGGCTGTAGACACTGAAGGATGACTTTGCATCCGTTACTATCAATCACTGCTGCAATGGCTTCACACTCCTATGAAAAAACTTAAAAGAAGGTGCTGGGGGAAATGGAAAATACAAACAATGCAATCGAGCAGAATTTCTCACGGCGCTGTGATTCCAGGGGTTTGGGAGATGGTAACTCTAGCCAACAAATGGCATGAAGGTAGGTGGACCGCACCATGGAAAACCAGGTGTGAAATGATCGCATCCTGTAAATGTTGTCTGCTCTTAATTTTGCAATGAGGAGTAGCTTTGATTTCAAGGATGAGAGTAAAGTGATCTGCATGTGGTTTTGCAGGATCCGGCCCCCCTTCTCTCTCTTCTCTAATAGGTAAAAGAGGAGGATGTGGTCCTTCTCAGCCGTGCTTGGTCTGCAAAGGAACGGCTGCTGCTGCTTTGAACGTTGTCTCAGGCTAAAAGACGCCGTCCTTAGTAATCTTAATAGCAAAAGACTGCATCTTTTTTTGTCACTTGGCTAGGTGGTGGGAGACGATGGTTTTTAATTGCGGAGTCCACACATAATCATAAGGAATAAAAGGCTTTGTTGGGTTTCAATCCACTTCTCAAACACACTGTACTCTGTACAAAGCAGACAACTGTGGGGTTTTTTTTCCTACTTTGTTTTATTTTAAAACCCAACACTTTTTATTCGTTTTTAAGACATTCTGATAATTCAAGATACGTTTTGTACACGGTAAAAAGGTGGGTTTCAGGACCCTCAGTGATGCCTTCTGAAGTCACTTAACAAATTACATACTTTGTAGCTAGTCATTTTCATGCTTTTTTGGCTGATAAATGGTTATATAAGGGGGTCAAAAAGTTTAAAATGCATAACTCGTAGGGATTTTTGGATTAGGGAAGGTAGACATATAATTAATAAGGTGGTTATAATTGGATCCCATGGATGATCTCTACTGTAATACCTTGTCTTAAAACAAAGAGCTTTGGGTAGTTAAAATCCTTTTAAAGACTATTTGCATTATTGTGCTTTAAAGTTGATTGGTATGCCGGCAGAACAAAAATGTCTGTATTATCTGAAGTGACCTGACACAGAATAGCACATTCTGCACCCACACTGGTGGGTACCGGGAGCTGAACATGTCCTTCTAGTAATCTGTATTTTTACAGCCTGAGTTGGAAGTGAGAGCGGAGAATTTATAGTAACTGAGGGGGAGGGAAGTAACACTTTTTAAACACTTGGTGATTAATAAAATGTGTCAGTTGGGGTCATAAATATAAAACTGATAAAGCCTGTCTTGATTATATATTTTGGTCTTGATTAGCTTCTAAAATATATTTGAGTTTCCAGATGGGGATAAGCGCTTTATCTTTGGAGTTAAGTGTGTGTATGTGTGCACATAATTATGAAGTTGACCTAACTGCTAATCGAGTGGGGCAAATACACCAGAGAATCAGGATGGCTACGGATACACACACTCTGCCTCCCAAGCATTGCTGTGTCCCACTCTCTTGGTTTAGTAATTGCTGCAAGATCGGTCAGCTGGACGTTGTGCAGAGTTCCTGCTACCTTTGCACCGGCAATCCTGTGGTCCATGCCTGCTGATCTCTGCCTCTCCACCTTCCTCCTCCTCTTCCCAGACCAGACTTGGTGGTCCTTTGTGGCAAGTGACTCAAATAGGATGAACATGGCTGCCTGCTAGGCTGTTGGGTTTGGGATTTTGTTTTGGACATAAGCTTTTATGACTTTCTCTGAAAGGCGTACATTGATGAGTGGTTTCAATATGCAGGTGGATTGATTGCATGAGGTCTGCGTGATTGACTGGAGGAGTCAATGGTCGCCTTTCAGTTGATTTTAGTGAGCACTGGGTCAGGTCTACTCTGCCAGAGCAGAGGCTGCTAGGCTGTTGGGTTTGGGATTTTGTTTTGGACATAAGCTTTTATGACTTTCTCTGAAAGGCGTACATTGATGAGTGGTTTCAATATGCAGGTGGATTGATTGCATGAGGTCTGCGTGATTGACTGGAGGAGTCAATGGTCGCCTTTCAGTTGATTTTAGTGAGCACTGGGTCAGGTCTACTCTGCCAGAGCAGAGGCTTTTTGAATTGCATGGAGGGCACACATCCCCCGTGGTGGTAGAAATCAGGATTGCAGGCTTGGGTGGAGCTCTGAACTGTTTCTCGCCTTTACATCTGGGTCAGCTCCATTGACTTGGTTATATTGATTCTGGATCAAAGCTACTGTAACGAAAAGCAGAATTTGTTCCTGTGTGTCTTCCTACAGAGCAATATACAATAGAATAACAGCTTTGCTTTTCTGCTTTCTCACTTACTTGTCCTTCACAGAGTACTTCTGCATTCAGGTGAATGGTAGCTTTTTGCCCATAGAGGTACGTGCTTGAAGTATTGAAGGGGGTGCTGTCTATTTTCATTAGTTTTAGTGGAAATGACATTGACAGATAAGCTGTATGTAACCATTAGCATGCAGGCCATCAATATGATCGAAGTCTTCTGGTTCTGCTGTAGAGCTTCTCTATCCCACGCAGAAAAGGCTATTAATATTTCTGGTGTGACAGCAAAGGTGTAATTGCGTTAAAGAAAAAACTGGGAAAAAGTTGGGGCTTCTGGAGCTGTTAACTATTTTGAGATAAAACTCTTTTGAGATACTAAATGAGCTGAAATGGATAATATAAGACAGACAGGATTTAATTAAAATCGTCTTCATATTTGGCTGTCTTGATCCAGCTTTTTTTTTTTCCCCCAGAAAACATCAGTATTTCTGGTGAGTCTTTCCCCATTCTGTTGCCTGTTTCCTGAATGCTTTTCTTAAAATCTTCCAGAGTAGAGAAGGGAGAATTTTTGCAGAGGATGCCATGACAGTTTGCAAAACAAAAATATACACGGGGCTATTGTGTCCAAATGATTAGTAATGCACAAAGCCTATACATCAGTATAATGTCAGTGACTTACAGCCTCATCTATCTCAAGAATGCTGTAACCAGCATGGTAACACGTTACTGTGAGAACTCTTTGTGCAACTAGAAATGCGTCTCATTCCCTCCAGTGTGGTTGGGCACCAAGGGAAACAGGCCATAATTCTTGCATGTCCAAACTAGCTTGGGTTGTTTCCCATTGCCAATCTTTACATAGACTTTTTCCCCCTTCGTTTTAGTTTTCTTTGTACTCTTTAGACCTTTTGCTTGTTTCTACATTCACTGGGATGTGATGTGACCAAGAGAGATTTGTTTCATGCTCCCTTTCCAGCGGTAAGGGGATCTCTTGTCATCAGATTGTACCTCAACTGCTCTTACCTTACCAGAACGGTTTATGCCTGGTGTACTTCTTCAGCATCGTGGGAGGCTGGAAACACTGCTGAACGTCAAGCAATGTGTGTTGTATATTGGTTAATGGCAAGTCTGTGCTTTCCTGCTATCTGCTGCAGTTGAAAGCTTTCACTAGCAGCAAGTTAGGAGCAATATTTCTGGAAATCTTTGAGAGTTTTTGCCCAAGTCTACTTCTGTGGTGGTAATACTGTGCTTTCATCAGAAGGCTTAAAAATGTTCCACAAAGTAGGTCATATTTTCTTTTTTCACTCTACAGCTAGGGCAACTGAGGCATGGACAGGAAGGGTATGTGTGCAGGGATTTGGTTAATGGTTTCCCACCAGGTTAGTGACACATTCAGGAATAAAACTTGAGGGTAGGATGGTTTTATGGAGCCTTGCATGATCTGATGGCTGCAATCCCCATCAGGGTTGGAATAGATCGTAGTGCGAACTAGATGTCAGGCACAGCCAGAATTCCAGCACTCAGCCCAAGGGACACCACTGCAGCCCCAGCCAGGTATGCTCTAGGCTTGTGAGGATGACTGTTGTGGACAGTCTTGTATGTTCTTCATGGTGCTCCTGCCAGGAAAATCCTCCTGTTGCAGATACATGGAGCTTGGAGAGCTTCTTTTGAGCTCTCCTGTACAAGGTGTTGCCTCCATGGGACCATGAGTTGTGCCCCAGGTCATCTGAGTCCTGATGCTAAGCTACAGACATCCTCTTCTTGGTTGTAGAGACAGAGAGCAGAGACATAAACAGTTCTTGCTTCTAATTTTCCACTGTGTTTTGCCTTTATGTTTAGGTTTCTAAAGTGTAAATCTTGCCTGTGTATGCCCTGATGAACGCTGGATGCCCTTTCTTTTCTGGATCAGAAGTTGAAGGCATACTTGAAAGAAAAACATCAAAGACCCTCACTAGCTCTTGAGAAGTAATTCTAGTTAGTGGCTTCTAATACTTCAGCATTGTGCACCCAGCTTGAAGCCAGGTTGCATAAATGGAGCTTGGAAGCAAGCAGCAAAACATCCTCCTTTTCAAGTTGAGTACAGTGAAGTTTGTTTCATAGGAACATCAGACATCTCCATCACTTGAGAGATGTAGTCACTGACTAGGAGCATAGTGTTGCCTAATGGAAGAGGGACGCTGCAGCTCAGGAAACTGGGGTTCTCCTGCTCGTTCTTTCCCGCTCCGTGCAGACAGCATTTCAGCTACCTTATGCTTCAGCTACCTTCTCCCTTTACGGCAACAGGCAGCCATTTCTTTGTCTGGAAAGGTTATCCTCTGTGTGGTGTTAAACACATAAAAGTGGTTGTCTAGGTGCAAGTGTCATGACAATGCCATTATGCAAATGTCTGTTGAGATGTCACGGTCTGGTTTGGATGTAGACAAACTGAGATGGAGGCCATGCCTGTGCTTAGAAATCTCTTTTCTGGAATAGCAAGCCTGTCTTACTCGAGATAGCATTGTGCTTGGACAGCTTTTGCCAGTAAAAGATTTACTGGATTGATCGTCAATATAGGTGACAAAAAAGCCTGCCTCTTCCCTTTTTGTTTTCTTTTGCCTTTGTGCCCAGGTCTGCTGGAGGTTTTGCTGGCAAATCTAAGTTTATTTAAAAAAAAAAAAAAAAAGAGGGAAGAGCAAATACAATAAAACCATACCCTTTCTATGGTCTTCCTATGTCAGCAGAGCTCTTAAGTGTCAATCAAGGCTGATGTGCATGATTCATCCTGGGTTTTTACTCACACACCTATGATTAACATATCTGTAAATTAAAATGTTGCCTCTCTGTAAAATACATTGTCCCTGCACTTTGCTTATTATTATTTTATTGCAGTTTTAAGGTCAAAGTTCCTACCACGTATCAAAAAGGGGTAACATCAGTGATCTCTGTGAGGGGCTGCAGCTGCTGGCTGATGCTCTCCCAGATCCTTCCCTTTTAGACCTTCGTGTTCTCTGTGGTGGCTGTGGGACATTGCTGGTGTTCATTCCGTGAAACAGAAATCTCTGGTATAGCATTTCATGAATGTGTTCACAACTGCTCAGAACGGCCTCAGATTTAAATCTAGCATCTTTTTCAGTTCCTGTGGAGGTCTAGTGCATCAGAAGTAATGCTTTATGCAATGTTGTTCAAGGTGGGGAAACTGATGCTATTTAACATGTTTGAAAGGGTATTTTCTACCTCAGTCTTGGAAACGTAAGCAAAAAACTTCCTATCTATCTTGCTGAACACTTGTGACTGTTTCCCACAAGCACCCAGGGCTAACAGCTGTAGTCTGTGAGCTGCAGTGAGGCATTTTGGAGAGACAGACCTTTTGTCAGCACTGCAAGACAGCTAGGAATGCTTTTCTTCCTGTCTTTTCCCTCCCCCGCTGATCAGTAAGTCTCTGTCCCCCCTCATAGTCAAAGAAGCGTAGCCAAAAATGTACCTGTGCCTGCGAAATTCTGGGGTTTGTTTGCTTCTTGCTCGTCTGTCAGATTAATTTTGCATTGAATTATGAAAAATGTTGCTCTGCCACAAGTTGTGGCTGGCGCTAGATTGCCAGCACACTACATCTGCGTTTGCATGTTCAGGAGAGGGGCTACTTTAAAACTTCAGTTATAGACTAAAAATACATATGAAGTCTTTTTTTCACATTTAACTTCCTTGCTGGAAATAGCAGGGTTGTGTCATGTTTGTCATCTTTTCTAGCTGTAGGCAGTTTTAAGCACGACATAGTTATGTAGCAAACTGGAAAAACATACACCCATCATCCCCGTGCCGTGGGAACGGCACTATGGCTGCATCAAATACCACGTACGTGGAAATTAAAGGAGCTGATTTTTGAGCAGATAACCACTGTTTACGTGTTTGGTTTATGTAGTAGCCCTTTCAGTTCCCATCGTTCTGTGCCTTTTGGCAAGCAGATTTGCCATTTTTTAACAAGCGAAGACATTGTCAAGTTCAGGGAATGAGACTCGAATTTTATTTTGCTTGCTGCTTTCTTCGTCTCTGTTATAAGATGATCCTTAGGGAGAAGAGGTTGACCCCAGGAAGGAAGGAAGCTTTGTCTTCCCAGGCTGCCAATAATCTGTCGTTAAATACAAGATTGAGAGGTCAAAATTGCAAGTTAAGTGCTTATGACCCAAATGTATCTCACTTTCTCATATGGAAGTGAGGCAGCTGCAAGGGGTCATGCTGTAAATGAACATGATCTGAGAACCCTGTGTTTGTGTTTCTGCATCCATGGTTAGAGTATGGCTGGGACTTCTTGTTAAGGACTTTCACCCAGAACAGAGGGTGCAAAGATCGGACTTCGTATTCAAGTGGACTGTAGCAATTAGCTGGCAGGAAGGAGAGGTTGGTTGATTCCTGCTTTCCTTTAATCTCTGTCCTTGCTCTTCTGCAGCATCAGAATACTCTCTACCTTTGTGGCTCTGCTGAAGCAGAGTCCTGCGGCAGGCACACCACAGACCAGATCTTGAGGGCAGGAGTCTGTCGTGCCTGACAGGCAGTGGCAACACCGACACATGTAATAGAGCTGCTCTGAACCTATCCAGTTCAACATAGGTAGGGGGTAGCCCCAGCACAACAGAATAGCAAGGTATTGCTGAAAACAGTTGCTGGCTACCAAAGCTGGTAATTCTGACAGATTTATTCAAACTCGTGTGTGAACCTGTGCCTGACCCCAGTTACCACTTCACTTCTGAATTGCTTTGAAATGGGCATCTGTGCAGATACAGGCTTCGTGGGAGCTCCAAGGTATGGATGGAGAGAACACTCACACTTTCATTACTACTGAAGTAAGGATACATAGGTCCCTGTCTGCGGCACAGGTGAGCCAAGCATAGATTGTCCACAGCTTCCCACTTGTGTCCTTCACTGCCTATCTCATACGCCTTATACCAACACCATGAGCTTGTGCTAGGTTAAGTTGGTCAGCTGGCCTCCTTCCTAGGATAGGCAGATGTCCTGCTTTGTAGGGAGTTAGGCTGAACTGCCGCTATGAGCAGTGTGGCCTCGCGGCATCTGTGTCAGGATGAGCTGTGCCCCAGCACTGTTCTTGGACAGTGCTGCTAACAGCGGTCTCTGTGGGTAATCTGCTTCGTTGGGAGACTAGGTTGCAGTAAAATGGCCAAATTGGTAAAATGAACCTCCTTCCTAGCAACTGCTCACAACCATCCAGGAAGCTGTTGGAGGAGCTGAGAGTTGACCCTCTGTCACCGGGACCATCTCTTCCCTCCCAACTTGCACGTCCCTGTTCTGCTGACATTGCCCAAAGACATGGTCATTCAGTAGTAAACCTGGAGCTTAGTAGGTTGAACAGCCCCCAGGTGGATTGCCTTGTACTGTGGTGTGTGATTAAACTAGAGGCAGAAATCATTAACAGTGTCTGCTACTTTCCAGCTCTTTTATTGTTTGGTTCCAGAAGATTTTTACTTCCTGGTCAGAAAGTCAATGTGTTCCTTGCAAACTTTTAATGAGTTGTTTTTACTGCATCTTTGCTTCTGTTTATCCCTTTTTCTTTTAACATGGGGGAATATAGGTGTCAGGGAGCAGAAGGAGCGGGGCTCCCCATGAGGGGCGATTGAGGGTGAGCCCAGGGTGGGGAGAGCCCTCAGTGATGGGGTGCAGCCCCACGGCACCCAAGCAGGGTTGTGACAGGCAGTGGCCATGGTCCCAAGTAGGATGAGGTAACAAGTTGAGAATATGTCCACCAGAAGACAGGGCTTAACTATAAAAAAGGTATGAGGTCCATCCAGGAAGATCAGCCAGTAAGTTTGGACATCAGGAGAAAATGCTGGGCATAGGGCCACCCATGACATAGCTTGGGTCAGGACCGGGTGCCCAGGCCTGAGCCTAAGTAGACTTGCAGGCTTGTGGGCTGGGGGTGTGGATGGCGGTTTCCTAGGGAGGTTGGTCAGGGCAACTAAGGTGCCCTCAGGACCCTGGCAGTAGGGTTGCTAGCTCATTTTTATGATCTGCTGACTTACCAACTTCTGAAAAAAGCTCTTCTGACAGGCATCACAAATGGCCTTGTGCTGCAGGGGAGCCCGGAGGCAAGTGGTAGGCAGTGAGAAGAATTTGCTGTGCCCGTTGTTCTACCACCATGATCATAAGGGTTTCATGGTTTTTGCAGATGTAATACATTGTGGTTAATCATTGCTTTTAGACTTTCCCAGTTTTGGATGGTAAATGTGAAGATGCTTTAGGGGGAAAAAAAAACCATCTCAAAACACCATTGAGACACGTAGCAGTTACAGCCAGGAACACTCCATGCCCGCTGAGTAGCTGTTTCTTCAGACCTGGTAAAGTTAGTTGTCCTTCAGATGACCAAAACAACATCTGATGGAATGCTGGGATTTGCAGCATTGTTACAATATTTAAGCCCACGGTTTGGGTTTAAATGGATGGGTATAAGAGGATAAAAGGTTGCTGGGCTATGAAGGTGTAGGTTATCTGATCTTGTTCTGTTGAGGGGGAAGAGTCCCTACTACGGGAATCTACTTCCCCATGAATATTTATTCAGAGGAAAACTAGTTACTTTCTGCTAAATGGATACACGTGGCCTTGCACATGTTTGTTAGAGGGGCAGGACTGACTTTCCAAGTGTGCGGTCCCTGGCAGTGTTAGCTGGTGACGTGCAAGTCCATTGAAGGTCGTGGCTTTTGTTGCTTCCTCTTCTTCTGCCATGAACCTGCTGCCCTCTTTGTCTAGTTTGCTGGCTCTGGTGGTGCCGGCGTGCAAACTACACCAGCATGCTACTCCATGCTGGGCGATTCTTCACAGTTAATGTTGGTACACCTCTCGAGCTGGAACTGGTGGTGAAGCAGGCAAAACCTGATCAAAGCACATGCCTAATTGGATTTTTAGATTATGCTTTAAAAATGTTGGATTTTCAAATACTCCCACTAATGGGCATTAGTACTGAGGAGAAATGTGTCACCAGGTAGTTTTTTGTGTCAGAATTTAAGTATAATTAAAAAGAAACTACTGAACTCAATAATACTAAAATAAATGCTTTCATTAAATGAAGTAGACCACTGGAACCTGTGGATGCACGTAGGAAGTGTGCTGACCCATTGCCTGAAGGCAAGAGAAGCATTTTTGCAAGTATGGACAAAGGGAGCTGATGCTCACTGGGACTTCCTTACTGTTGGCTGTGCAGAAGGTTCATTTGGAGGGAGGGGAGTGTAATTCCAAAGGAGTGAGCAGAAGAAAAGTACGTGAGTTCAGCCAGGAATTGTCAACCTGGCTAGCAACAGATTCAATGGTCTGCATTGGAATGAAAACCGGAGAAGTAAAATTATAATTATTAATTTACATTTTTATCCTTTTGCCATGTATCCTAACTAATTTGCAAATGAATATTCTTTTGCAGTGTTGCCTGTCAATCAGGTGCCTTTCACTCTGCCAGTCACCACCTTAGGGTTGGGTTATCAGTGCTAACAAATGTTTCAAATTAAATTGGGAGGTAACAGGCACAAGTGAGAGCAGTTTATCTCAGGTTGTAAGGACAAGTTCCCCTAATTCTCAATTACGTGTCACTCAATTCCATTATGACAGGAATTTATTAACCTTGTCTTAGCAATTTAGTATGCAACTTTCTACTGCTAAAGATCGCATTTTTGTGATGCCTTTTTGATTAATATTGTTAGTGCGCGTGTTTTACCACCAGTTATTCTTGGCTGTAATTTCAGTCTTGTTCTTGACTGCTTTTCCCTTTTATTTTTACTGAAATACGTTATTCAGGGGCAATATCTTAAGGAAGACACTTCCACTTGTGCACAGGACTGGGAAGTGTAAGTAGTTACTTGACAGGATGGCCAGAAAGACTTAGAAGCCATAGGAGAGTTTCTTAGGACTTTTCTAGCAAGACTGACTGAAAAGTGAGATTTGTTTAATATTTTTTATTTTGATCTTTACAGCATTGCTGTAGAACAGCAATAGCATAGAGGGTCATGCTGCGTGGCTTTGCCAGTGACTACTACAATGCTAGAAGTAAGCCACAGGCTACCAGGGTTGCCAGTTCTCTTGTCTTCAAGGGAGGCAAGAAGAGAAAACACATAC
Source organism: Fulmarus glacialis (assembly GCF_000690835.1). Classification (NCBI taxonomy): domain Eukaryota; kingdom Metazoa; phylum Chordata; class Aves; order Procellariiformes; family Procellariidae; genus Fulmarus; species Fulmarus glacialis. Next base: position 17,635 of record NW_009235039.1, read on the forward strand.
ATCACTGACGTGAAAAACAAATGCTTCTTGTTTTATCTTCATGTAGTACCAAAAAAATTCTCCTGATTTTCCTTAGTCTGAAAGAGACAGATTTTATGGCATTGAAGAGCTTAGTCTGGAGCTTGGAGCTCTAGTGAAGCCAAAACCTTAACTGGAGTTTAAGTGGAAAGTTTGTCAAGTGATCTGGCTGTAAAAAGTTAGATGTCAGGAAAGAGAATTTAAATTTATGTCAATTTATACAGTGTTAATCTCTGCAGAGCAGATCTTAATGCAAGACGGACAATTTGGGTCATGTTTGAAATTGATTCAGAGATTGGTCCTTGATCATTTTAGATCCAGTTCCAAAGCTGACTTGTGAGCTGGGGTTGAAGATCAAAGCCTAAACGTCACTTCATTTCAGGCTTGAGGGTCAAACTGAAGGATCTTGTTTTAAAGTGGGTTTTTGTTGCATACTGTAACTTCAAGTGCAAAATACACCATTGTACTGAAAATCTCCAGTCTTTGAGGCTTAAAAGACTCACTGAAGATGAAGGTGAAGCTGTTTGTGTACTTGTAAGCATTATGAGAAGAGACTTCAGGAAGAATAAAAAAGTGCAAGTGGCACAGGGAACTCTGGCAAAAGAGAAACGTTGCTATGGAGTTAGAAGATGAATGTTTGAAGGCAACGGCTTTGCCTGTGTTTGAAGTTGTGGGTAAGGATGTGCTGCCCTCTCTCAGGGAGGGAGCCTGGGCAGGATTTGTTAGCCTCGAGAGGACAGCAGCTGTGGTAGGATATCGTCATTTTTAGCTGCTACTGCATCAGTACATAGAGCTAATGTGCTTATGGCTAGTTCAGTGAGGAAGAGCCAATGCAGAGAACGTTTTTAGAAACATGCTTACAGACACGGCTGTAACTGTAAGTTACACCTTTAAACCACCCTTACAGACACAGCTTTCAAAACCAAGTCACTGGCAGAGCTGAAGGGGAGATTGAAGTCTTCTGTCCTTCTTGGACATGGGGAAAAACACTCATCACGTATTATCATCTTCTTGCCTTTCCTCACCTGTGTGATGTACTACAGGTACTGCAGTGCGGGCGTACAACGTGACAGCCGGGAGGTGAGGACGAACATAATGGGACCGTCAGGAGGTCACAAGTGGAGGGGTAGGGAAATGCTGCGGAACGAATTGAGGGTAAAACAGTTAAATGCGCATGCGAAGGAGTCTGTTCATTCACTTGAACTCTTTCTGTATTTCTTACGTTAGTTATCTGTATATCATCCACTGCGCGTTGCCTGCATGCACTTGGCTTTGCCCTGGTCCTATCTGCTCCCGCTCCACTGCTCTGCTAACTCTGGCACTTGCCTGTTTGATGAGGCGGTTCATCAGAAAACTTTTTTTTGGGGGTATGTGTGTGCACACGTGTGTCCCAAGTAGTTGTTAGTGAGTTTAATGCCTTGGGCCAGGAAGTCAGTGTGGTGCGGTGAGCTGCTGGGGAGGCGCGGGTGCGAACAGGCGGTGAGGTCGGAGTCGCTGACACCGAGCACAGTCGCAGCCGTGGACCTTGCTGTGAGCTGTCAGTGTGACCCTACCCTGAGTCCATCAGAGCTGATGAGTTTCAGCAAGAAGCAGATTTACTGTCTGCTTTTAATAGGTTTCTTCCTTCTATTTTCCCTTTCCAGTAAGTCAGCCTTGAGTGGACTGTAACAGAGCCAGTTAAAGATTAATACAGTGAAGAGGCACGTCTGTTTAGAAATTGCAAGAGTGAAACATTTGGCAAAAACGGATGTGTCTTTTTTTGGCAGGATCCAAAGAGCTCGGGAAGCGTTTTTTCTTCATTAGCGATCCAAATTTTATCACCGCTCCTGTGTTTTGGAAGCTGTCTCAGCGAGGATGAGATGATGTAATTGCATAAATCCAAGATTTCCTATTTTTTTATGAAGGACAGAAGCTTTGGATGTGGACTCGGTGCTGAAACTGTGCTGGTTCTAGGTCACCTTTACATCTCCCTCAGGCACAGAGAGCGCTGAAAGCCAAGAGGATCTGTGTCGGTCTGAGCTGCTTTAGGTTCTGCTGTCAAGCAGAGGCTTCCAGGGAATGCTTTCTTATGTGGACACAGATGAAAAGAAAAGGGCTTTTTAAAATTTTTATTTAATTTTTTTGTTCCAAGCTCAGTGTAAGCTCTCTGCACCTCCAACATGCCCCTAACAATATATCGGTTTTGGTGGTTCTAGGAAAACTTAGAGGGTTTTGTTTAAAACTGTCTCTGGTGGCTTTGAACTATCCCCAGAGTCTTAATTAAACATTTTTGGTCAGGCATGACTCCACAGTGAGTCAAATCCTTTGCCTTTGGTGTTTTGTTTTATTTAATCACTAGACTATTTCTGTACATAAAACATTGCAGCATTCTCATTCAACTTCTTTTGTTAGTGTTAGGAGAGCTTCCATTAAAAATTATTTTAACTGACCTTTTTCTGTCTTTATTCAACTTTTCATTCTTAGTGACCTATTCCTTCCTGAATCTTTCCTTTTTCCTATCTCCTGCTGCAAACTAGATTGTTATTGTTTTCAAAGCATATGTTGCTTTTCTGTTCTTTGTCCTTTTCCCTGAACTCTTACTTGTATTCCCTTCACCCTCTCTGGCCTTGCTTTATGTAGAAGTTAGCTATTGCTCAGCCACCCACCAGTGGTTTTATCGCAGGACTAGGTATGGGTAAAACTTTGAAGAGTGAAAAGTTACGGTGTCAAAGGCAGCTTTGGGGTCCCTGTAAACGATTTCCAAATTCAGTTAGTAGTTTTATCTGAATGCATAAAAATATCTAACAACATAGAGGTTTTGGAAACATCTTTCCCCCTTCTCAGCAGGTTAGATTTGCAAGCTCTGTGCTTTCCGATAACCCACAAACCAGTTTGCTTGCTTAAGGAGATTGAAACTGAGAGTCCTGTCTGGTCTTACCCAATTGAGATGAGGAATTAGTGTTCCTCAGGTGGCTCCCAGTGAGGTAGAGGAATTAAACTTGTGACTCCCCATTTTTCAGAAGGGAGCCCATGGCACTGAACTGTGGGGTTGCTTGGGATTGGCATCTTCTCCATCTTGCAAAGCTGTCCAACTTGGCCAAGAGGGTCAGCCAAAGTGACTTTATATCCTGGTGGTCATGCCATTTCCCTCCACCACCTTTAGTCACTGTCTTCAATGAACAGTTTAATAGTTTCTTGCTTTCATATTTACTTTGTGTTAGAAAAATTCAGCAAAATGAGAGAGGAAAAAACTTAAAAGCTTTTTTTTTTTTTTGAAATTCTAATAAACTCTTTATTTAAGAACAAATCAAAAGAAAATTTTCTTATGGTTTTGCCACTGAACTACAACAATCTCTTTTTATAGCATGGCTTTATAGGATCATTATCAGCTGGCTGACCTACAGCATCTGAAATTGCCAGTTCTCCATGGGGAGGTTCAAAGTGCTAGGCAGCTCAGTTCTGGGCTCTGCCTTTCACTTCCCTGTTTACGGCCATTAGCCTGGCTTGATTACACTTCTCAGACTCCACGATTGAGATACTGAGATTGGAATGTGGCCCATCATCTGAGAAATCAGAGAATTTCATGTGTAAAATATTTACAAAATGCTAACGAGTTCTTAGACCTCTAACCGAATGGTAGTCATATAAGTTACTTAATACAAAATCTGCCCTTCTGGGGTGACAAACAGTCCTCCTCCCCAGGCACCCCTGTTTACTCGTCTAGCTACATGAATTTTAAAGATCACCCACGGAGTCATCCTGGTCCATGCTGAGCGCTTCTCGACCCACCCGCTTATCTGCATCCTTCACTGCTTATATGTTGTGCTGCTGGGTATAGCTGTGGTTATGTTAGGATCTCTATGCAGTGGGAGACCTGCGAGCAGAGTGGGACCTAATTCGAACCCAATCTCTGAAAAAAGTGTGCAAACTTGAATTCAGGACTCCTCTGTAAGCCAACCAGTTAAGTGTGAGATGCATCCTTGCATGTTTTGTTGCAAACAGGAGAGAGGTTGGGTTTGAATCATTGGAGCAGCATTTGTTTTGGGGTCTGAACCCCATCAGCACTGTCTGACAGTAGGCCTAGGAGGCTGTAAAATTAGTAGTTTAAACTGCTGAATACTCCCAGGATTGCTGGTTCAGGGCCTCATGCTGGAAACATTTGCCTGTATCGGTACATTTTGCACTTATGTGCAGTGCCATGATGTGTTTTTGGTTTATTTTGTTAGTAGGAAACCTGAAACCTCTTCTAAGTTGATGTAAAATAGATGACACTGAATGATGTTGAGATGAAGAACTAGAATGTAATCCATGTTAATTTTATTGGTGAATTGTGCATGCAACTTCTGTATCTAATGTGAGTGAACAACAGTAAAATAGATTCAGCATGTGCTTGATGTTGGCTGAGGGGATGCAGGACATTAATGCTAATTTGTGACAATGAATTATTGGTTGGCAAATGAGGGTGTTCCCTTTATAAACATGTTGTTTCAACATACCGTGCTTTTCCTGCTGCATCTAGCGCTTACAACGACGTTTAGGAAGTTATGTGAATATAGGTTTGTGCTAATGTAATGAGCTAGAAGCTTAATTCGTGTAGTCCCTGTTGTATTTAGGAATTTCCTCTTCTGTTCTTTCCCCACCCCTCTCCCTGGTTATGTGATCACAGCGACCAGTTGTAAGTCATCCTTTTTATCCCTTAAGTTTCTATTGTGTGATTTTTGGTTTTGATGTAATTTGGCAATATCTGAGTTCAATTGACAAATGTATCAACACCATGTGGGATCTACAGCAGTGTCTGGTAATAGCTGTTCATGCACAGTGGTTTCCAGCATTGCGTTCGTAGTTCCCCGGAGCTCTAGGCAACTTCAAAAGAGCCTAAAAAGCGATTTTAAGTGAGCAAGTTTGTATGTGCTGTTAGACCAAATCTGAAACTTCTTAAGGGGCTGCGTGCTCACTGGAAAACTTCAAGGACTGCATATGGAAAAACCTGAAATTCACTGGTGTTGGCACACTCTGTCCTTTCCTCCATGCTGCAGGAGCAACGTGGTACTGAAGCAAGAAACTTCAGTTTTCCACAAATATTTTTTCTTTTACAGATTTCTAATAGTGTTATGGATGTAAGTGGGGATGGTGAATGGGAGAAGGGAATTCTGAAGGCAGGCCTTCGTGTAAAGCTTTATGCTCCTAAGAACCGTGGTTGTGTTTTGAGCCTTAAATTTAATCTTTGTCCGTGGTCACCTTGTGGCAGGTATCATATGGCCTTTCTTGCTCAGAAACAAGTGTTACCCTTCTCCCAGAGGGCCAAAGTGGCTGACTCTGCCTTAGCAGAACTGGTGATTCCAGATGGATACCAGGATCCTAGAAAATGCTGTCTAAAGGAAAAGCATAGAAAGTTGGATTTTAGAGCAGTAAGATATAGCTGCGCTAAAAAGTTGTGCAGGTGATTTAAGAAAAAACAAGTACGTGTAATTCTTGGAGAAGTTAAATGTTGATAGGTAGGACCTGATAAAGTGATATAAATTGAAAAAAAAAAATCTATTTCATATTATATATTTGGAGAAATGAGGTGGTTACCGTGGAGAGGGAGTACCTTTATGCTTTCCACAAAAAAAAAACATGTAGAGATGGAGAAGAGATGAAGAGCTTATGGTGTTGAACTACATTTCAAATATTACTATGTTCTAGGGCAGATGACCAGATCAGTATGACTTTGTACAGACTGTTGTTACTCCCAAACCTAGTCTGTTTAGTTATGGGTAACAGAAGCGAGGTGCTGAAGCTCGGCCATGACCCTCGGAGAGAGGTGTGGAAGGTGGTGGGCAGTATAACGGGTACCAGGAATTCTCTTTGCGAACAAAAGTTTCCAGAAAGCAATTTCGCCATGCAGAGAAGCAGGAACCAGACTGATCACTTCCAGAAAGTAGACCATCTCTCCAAGACACTTGGCACATTGTTAATCCTTTCGTAGACAGAGGTTGAAGCAAGTGAAAATGCTGAAGATAAAAGTTTAATGAAAACTGACATCCTGAAGAGTACTGGGGAAACCAACAGCAAAAGGCTAATAGATACTTTGTTCGGGTGGCAATTTAATGCTGAAATGAAGAGTAGTTTTCACATCCTACAAAGTGGAAAAGGCTGCTGGCATACTTCTTTTTTAAGCCAGTATTGTAGGAATGATAGTTACAGTAAATAGTTTTCAGATGTGCAAATCTTAAGTACAGATAAGTGATGACTGCGTGGATGCGGGGTGAAAGAAGGGGAATGAGCCAAACTAAACAGGACCTCCTCTACCAGTCCCAGAAAAAGAGGCAGTAGAAAATCTGAATAAAGCACAAAGAAGCAGTAAATGGTGTGGGAGGAGAGGAGAAGGAAAATATGATAGTAATATCCCTGAACAGAGTGGTTGCTGAAAGAGGTGCTGAAGTGTTTTACAGATTGGTAAATTTATACTGGCTAGAGCGCTTGTCAGGAGTAAATGAAGAAAGGCTTCACGGCAAGGAGCGGAGACAGCCAGCCAGAGGTACTTGCTTGTATTTCTGCTTAGACCAGCAGCGGTAGATGTTGGACCCAGATGTGGAGTCTGTAATGTCTCCTATCACAGGGAAAAGCCACATGGTAAAAGCTGATTCACCAAGGAACCCTTGGAGTTCTTGCATCTGGCTGCAAGAAGAACCTTCTGCACCATCTTTCTCAGGTCAAAAGCATTAGGTAAAGGAGCTGCCCTAGGACTGCTTTATGGGTCCCCAAGCTTATAGTGTCATGAGAAGACTGATGATAGCTGATTCCACTTGTGCCCTTGTTGGAAAAGCATAGAGCCCCTTGCTATGAAGTGCCCAGGTTGTTCCTTCACTGTTAGCTGTAAGCGCTTCACTCTAGTGAGAGGAGACTGCTGTCTGCAAGCACGCCGACGAGAATGGCGCAAGACAAGGGAGATTGATTAGAGTTAAAAAGGATGGATAAATACAGGTATTTTGGGTATGAATAAGTTTAGAACCACCAGAAGAGCTTTTGCAAAGAAAGAAGAAAAAAAATATTTTAAAGTTTGGCACTTGTATGACATCTTTTATAAAATAAACAGTATGGCTATCTACAGTAGCGAGAAACAATGATCTGTCCTGAACACAACTCCCTAGAGTAACTAACCTGTGAGTCATGCGTTCAAGAAAAAGAAAAAACGACAAAACAAAACACCCAAACCCTATGAAATTCATGATCACTTTATATTACCTGGCAAATATATGGGTTATACCTTGAAAGATAACACTGAATTTTGAATCTCTGTTGTTTTGTTCCACAGTCTATGTGCCTGAAGAGAAAACACAATTACATAGCTCAGTTCCATACCCCAAAGGCTGATGGAAACCATGTCTTAGATCTGTATGCCTCAAAATACGTAACAAATAAGTGATAGCTGTTCCTTTTCTTGGGTCTTTCACACAGCGTTGTAATTTTTTTGAGAACCTTACCCATTTTGCTCATTCTGAAAGTCTAAAATACCACAGGGCAATGGTACAAGTCCATGGTGATGTTGCTAATGGCTGTCTTTGGCCAAATCACAGATTCTTTTGGGGATCCTCCAGATGTAGGGCAGGAGGTAGATGTAGGCTAAAGCACATCCTGAAAATGTGGAAAAATCTCAAAAATCTTGTTAGGCTTCTGACAGCAGGTTTTCACTCTAAATCTCTCCTGTGATAACAAACCACTGCCATTCCCTAATAAAGTTAGCTAAATGAGCACTTGGCTGCATCTGTGGCCAAAACCAGTTAGAGCTACTGGCTATGGTTGAGCATTCAGGTGCTGTGCTGAGTCTTTTCTTGCATCCTGTTCCAATTAAAGTTGGTCAGAAGTTTCTCCTTGTCCAGCAGCCTGATCCAAGGGCCATCGCTATAATAACAGCACGTTGTTCTTCCCACTAGGATGTGCCCATGAGACATTTCCTGCTGTATAAAAGCATTATACTCTTAAAATTTGTTGTTGAGTTGAACAAGGTAAAACGAGCTGTAACATTAACCACTTTTCATTAGAAGAAGGGAACATCTAAGAAAGTCAGTTTAACTCAGTATTTTTGTTCAACCTTATTAAATCTAAAAGAAGATGCTACTCTTTGATAGATCCGACTTCCATGAAAGCGGTTTGGAGCAGGGACCATCGCCTCTTCCTGCCTGGAGGCCACTTAGGGCAGTGCTCCTCTGCCCCATGACTGGGGCTTCTGCAAGCAGATAATCATCTTGCAAGCATGTGTCTCTGCGTTGTCTTGACCTTGCAGCTGTCTCTCTGATCGTAGACTATATAGTGAGACAAAAACTTCTTCTTTAAGGTTGGTGGCAGTTCTCCATTTTTGGTATCTGTATGTAGCTGTAACAGAAGACTGCTTATTGTCACTGTCGTGCCGAAATAAGGCCTGGTTAGCATGATACAACTTGGAAAAGGTCAGACGTGCAAAATACCGTGGCAAATAGTAGAAAAAGCTTGCTGTGTGTTTTGTTTTTTCTAGTTGCTGTTCATCTCTTCCATTTTTTGCTAGTAATTTAGCCTGAGTGTGTTTTAAGCATGGTACTGCAAATTACCCATCCTTGTGTTTTAAATGAAGCATCACTGGTTACTTTTGGTCATGGGAGTGCATAGCTTTGAAGCACTTTCACAAAGTGAAATTAATTTGAAAAACTATTTAAGATAGAGACATCTAAGGTATTAGACAGACAATCTAATTGTTTTTCCGTGTTGTTTTTTCATCAGCCTTTGCTAGGATGCGGTGATATGTGCCACTTATTTCTCGTTAGAAACTAGCAAGATGTCTTTTCATCACTCGGTAACTCCACCCTGGGTATTCAGGTCCTCCCAGTGGAAATATTGATTTCTTCCATCAAAATTTCAAATTCACTATTTCTTTTCACACGTAACTTGATCCCTGCATAATTTCACTTGTGGGCTCTGTCCCCGCGGGTGCCGAGTCAGCTGCTGGAGGTGAGAGCTGTTCCCGTCCCCAGGCTGCAGTGGGAGGTGACGGCTCCCACAGCCCTGCAGCGCGGCGCGGGATCTGGCCTCCTTCGCCGCGGGCTGTGCGGGTGTGAGGAGGAGACTCCAGGGTTCGGACTGCAGAGGGGTTTGTCATTTATCATCACAAGGCTGGAGCATCTGAAGCAGACTGACTCATCCTCTTCCTAGTGACTCACTATATGTTTTCTTTTTTCTGGGTGGAAAAATAACTCCTGTATTTCCAATGGGAATGCAATGTGAGAGCCAGACCATAGATACCAGTTTATATCAGTAAAGGCAAATACATATTTAGAAGTATTTTTATTACAGGAGTCCTGGTATCGTAAGAAATGCACGCTCATGCGGTTTAAGGCAAGAACTGAGTCAAAATGTGTATTGTTTCAGCTGTCAGGACTGGGGAAGGATGCCCTGGCACAGAAATGAAGTAGCTTGCTCACGGTTGTGCTGGGGTTCATTGCGGAGTCAGGCAGCAAATACGTCTCCCCTGATTCATCTCTGGTCCCGTATACCTTCAGCCACCACACCTCTTGGGGTATTTTAACCCAGTTTGTCTTATCTGTTATTTAGTATGCCAGTATATGTGGACTTCTTTTTCTACGTTACCTATCTGTGTTTGATAGTTTTGCTTGGTTTTCATCTCTGATGGTCCGAAGAGCCTTTTCCTGTGCTAGTTTCTTCTATTTACTTGCTTGTTTTAGTTAAGGGCCAAGGATTTTCTCACAGGAGCTCTTACGCTAGTCCCTCACTTCATTTAACTAGAAGGTCTGCCTCCACTTGTTTTGTGGTGTGACATTGCAGTCACAACCCTGCCCTCCTCCACACTCAAATGTTATATTCTCATGTAACGCGTGTAAGTAGAGGACCTGATTCACCGGTGACTTACTGTGCATTTACACAGAGGCCTCTAATAGGGTTAATGAAGTTGAATTTTGTGTCAAACCAAATAATGCGGCCCTGTATCTTCATAGAAGTTTCCTCTCCTGATTCCAAATTAGCTTTTCACGTATATTTTTGTCTATTATCTGACGCTTTCAAAGCCACACCACAGCTGTCTCTATTTGGAAGAGCTGCTGCAGCTCTAACGTAAGCTCCCTGGTGAGGCTGCATGTACGTATGCGGCCACCCTCTCGCTGGGGGAGGCTGCCCATGGCAGGAGCCCGTTGCAGATGCTGGATCCGTAGCCTGGCTGGGGAGCCAAGATGGTAGGATGGGAGCAGGCAGCTGACATGAGCCATTGCAATTACACAGCCCAGTTAAAGTAGTTTAGCTTTTGAGCAAAAATAGATGAATAATCTTGTGGAAGGAAGATGCTAAGAGTTCAGTTCCTTCACAATAGTTCTGTTTCTTTCAGATAGCTCTAAAACAAAATCCTCTGCTATTCCTGCTTGCTAAGACAGTGCAATCAGATCTGCATATATTAACTCCCCCTGCTTACAGCTTATTAAATTCTTTTTTATTTTGTACTTACATTGAGGCAACAGCGAACGATAGAAACTTACTCTACTGGAAGTCTAAGTATGTGCTGAAATGTGAAAAAGTCACGTTGACTGGCACCTGGCATGTTGATAGCAGTTTGGTAGATCTGTGCTCCAGGCTCTGTGTGCGTCATCGGGGGTTGCGGCGTGTGTGTGATGATGGATTTAAACATAATTTCTGAGGCTTCTGCTTGCTTTCTTTCTGTTGCTGTAATTCATGTTTTTCCTAGCTACCCTGGAACAGTATTGCTAATCTTCATTTTAAACTACTTGATACTATTTCGTACTAGCATCGCCACGGGTTACAGCACAGCACAAGGCTATAGGGTGAGTCTTGTTTTCCATGGCCAGTCATGAAATCTTCAGGGTAGTGCTGCATCTGAGCATGAGCAGCGTGAGGGAAAACTTGTCTTGCATCTCTGTCTGGAGAGGCATTCAGTGAGGCAGAACAACATACCCTAAACATTTTACTGAAGAATAGAGTGTGTTTTAGACAGGAATGAGTAATACAGATGCTGTCCATGTTCTCTTTGGCTGGTCAAGATAGCAGATTCAGACTTCCCGGTTTCATCAAAACGACTGTGGTGAAGCATTGAAAGGAGGCTGGATGCAGGTTGTGAAGGATGATGTGCTCTGATCAGCAACTGAAACAAAAGTCTTCTGAACCATAACAATGTTTTGCAAAGATGACACTTTACCTGGCCTGAGACTGCCTTGCAGGGCTCCAGTATTTAGACTGAAGTGCCTCAAACTGTTCTCCAGCTTCTTTGTAACTTGAACAGCACTTCTCCCCCACACATACATGACCTTCAAAAGTCAAAGTGTCTGTGGAATAAAGATAGATGACTTTCAGTTGCAATAGCTTTTTTGTTTGCTTTGCCTAAATTGTCTTGAAATCAATAGCTGATTTATTTGAGGTTCACGCTGTGTCATTGACTTATTGATACTTTTCTAAGTGCACAGTTTATTAAACATTAGAGTAGTCCTCACAAGATTCGCTGGTTTAAGTTTTGAATTTTCTTGCACTAAAACGTCCTTTCTTTTCCAAAACTTTTTAGAAAGTCATTAACAACCTTCAGCCCACAAAATTTATATAAAGAAGTTTTTGTTGACTCTGAATTTGTTAAACCTACATTAGTGTGAGATGTTACTTGTTTCTGAGACAGTTCTTGTAAATTTAGTTTAAAATGTTGTTCAGAAACATGAGACAGACTGTCTTCAACTTGCAGAAAGATGATTCAAGATACTTACATCTCTTCTAATGAATGATTGACAGAGATTGCTTAGAGTTCATCTAAGGAACCTTTCCCAAGTAGCAAGTATGGAAATGTGACATATGAAGGAAGCATTTTTTTAAGAAGGGTTTGGGCATTCGTTCTTTATTTCAGGATTTCATCACCAGGATTTGAGGTTCTCTTGTTCTCTCATCCTTCTCTTTTCCAAATGCTCAGATTTGATGTAGGTGGCTAAAAAGGGACTATATCATTGAAAAACTGTATTATACAATTTATTGAGGTTCTTTTGTAAATCTGGCTAGTGGTGCCAAAAGAAACTGCCCCAAGTCCTTGTTCTCGGCACTTTTTTCCTTCTAAATGGCCCTAGGGGATTTCAGAACATGTTAACATGTTCTGATCTTGATAAGTAGCATTTACTGTCTTGTTGCAATGAACCAGGGGAGCTGCAGAGTAGCAAAGCAGCTTGCTCCTTTCAGACAGCATCAGTGGTAAAAAGGTGAGGATAATCCCTAGACATCCTGACTCATGGGTGCATATTGTAACTGTTGAGGAAAAACATTCACTCAGCATGTACTGTGAAATGGAAAGTTTCTATTTTTTTTTTTTCTGATCACTGCATCTGTCCTGCAGACCCTCAGGGTGACAAAGTATTGGCTTTGTTTCGGGCAACCCTTTCCAATAAGCCCTGTGGTGCAGAGACTACATGAATGCGTAGGGTAGCCAGAGCAGAAATAACAGAGCTTTTTTGTTGTTGTTTTTGAGCCTCTTCAAGTATCACAGCGGAAGATAAAATCCTGGTTAATGATAAATCTGGCTTTTGCATATTATCTGTTTTTTGAGTGTGCCTTTTGGGTTTTGTTCTTCAGTTGCTGCTTAGCCCAGAGGAAGGCCAAAGTGCGTGTCTGCCGTGTTGTGTCCCTTATTCTGCCTCCAGTGCAAACAATCCTGTGATGACAACTGACAGAGAGGCCTGAAGATGCTGGTCGGCAATTTTATTTTCATTTGACAGTGTCTGCTTACACCGTAGATGGGAGGAAGGGGAAAAATGACATTACATTTAAGACCAAGCTGTGTGGTATCATTTCTTTCCCTTATTTTTCTAAACTCTTCATTTTTTTTCTCTTTCTCACTCTCTTCCCCTGCTCCTTCTCCATCCAGAGCTGGATGCCAAGGTGGAGATCTTTGCATTGCTGGGTTTTCACCAGTACCGTTCGATGCTCGGGGCGCGCGGCTGCAGGCAGCCCAGGGGCAGCAGTTCCCCAGCAGACACGCTGCTGTGCTTGGGGCTGGCTGGATCGGTCGCCTGGTTTCCAAAGGATCATCTTTGCCTCTGCACGGCTAATGTGATTTAGAATAGTAGCTGCTGCTAATGATTTCCCCCCGCCCCGCCCGGTTCCTGAAGTTTGATTTTCTGAGGCATACCTGAATCTTTTCCTTTTCCACTGGGCAACTGAGGGCCTAAATACATGTTTGGCTCTGAAGTCTTCAGGCTTTTCTGAAGCTGTATTTTCAAGCTTTCCCTCCAGAGCCCCCTGGGTGTCCCCTCCTCTTCATACAAGAGCTGAGGTCCTTGTGTTGGTGAGCAACTTTGTGAGCTGGTGCTGGACAAAAACCAGTATATTGAGAAGGGTGAGGAGAACTGGGGAGAGCCGGGGCTCTTACCAGCCTGTAACTCTCAGTGGGTGCCGAGGTGTGCGAGGTGCACCCCGGCGGGCCGGCATCCAGACTCAGGCAAGCAGCTAGAGGCAAGGTCGCAAAGTGGAGCTTGGCCAGCTTGAGTGTCTGCTTGGGGCTGTCTTTCTTTGCCTCGGGACAGGGC
>NW_009235039.1:31221-31526 GCF_000690835.1 Fulmarus glacialis
AGTGAGGCTGGGCATGATGCTGTCATTTAATTTTCGTGGGGACCAAGCTAAACAGCCTTGGACTGCCAGGGAAGAAGATGGCTTCGGACAGGCAGCAGCGGGGGAGTCCTGGGGGTTTGCTTGCAGTTGCTTCAGCGCTCCTGTTTCTCTCAGCCACCGTCCCCTCTTCTGAGCCCCTGGCAGCTCTGCTGGGAAACACCATGGGTGAAATATTTGTGACTTCCCAGAAACGGGGCTAGCGGTTTTGCGAGGGCTGCCTGCGAGTAGGCGTGAGGCTTGCAGCGCTTCCTTGTGACCTGTGGGGC
>NW_009235039.1:31594-46514 GCF_000690835.1 Fulmarus glacialis
GGGGGCCCGGGCGGGGCGGGGCCCCTTGCCGCCGTGAGGGCTCATCGGCAGCCCCGGGGCGGTGGCAGCAGGCCTGGGGCTGGGAGCAGCTGCCTCCCGGAGGAGGGAAGCAGGAGGTGAATGCAGCATCCAGCCATCTGCCGCCGAGGCAGAGGCAAGATTTATTTGACACTGCTATGGTCCGAATTCCCGGACGCTGGGAGGAAAAGGGAGGGGGAAGGACTGTAATTAGTTTAACTGGCCACAGGTGTGTAACAAGAGGAAGCTGAAGAGAAAACAAATTATAGGGCAGATTCTGGCCCCGGCTGTTGCTTTAAACAAATGGATCCTGTGCTGCCCTTGGGGCTGGATGTGACTCTGCGTTGGGGCTTGGTCTATGGACACAGATACTTAGTGATTCAGACTGTTGGAGGGACATTGTGACAAGTAGAGATATCGACCCCACAAATAAAATGCATCTTTCCAGTTAGTGCACTCCCAAGTCCAGCTCTTTTGCTTGTTCCCTGTGCAGCCTATGGATGCATGCACTCCCTTCATAGGTCTTCTCTGTGACGACATGGGCATGGTTGATGTCCACCAGGCTGCTTATAAGGTAGAAAACCTTTGCGTGACTTCCCTAGGGTCCTTCAGCAGAAGGCATTGCATGACACAGCTGGCTGGCTCAAAGAGGACCTTTGCTGAGCCTCCAGCCTGCTGAGGGCCTTCACATCTGTGGAGGGTTTGAAGAGAGGCAGGGCACATCTTTGGCTAACATCTGGGGCTCTCCTGTGGCAGAACTTCATTGTAGCAAAGACATCTCAATCCCTGTCCTAAGGGCTTTTCTTAAACTAATGAGAAGGAAAAGGTGGGAGAGGGAGCATCAGCATGCTGGGGAGTGCAGCCGGCCATAACAGATCCTAATTTCTGGGCTCTTCCTCAAAAACCTACTAATTAGGTTTTGCTGCTGCTTTCTAAGCCTTTCATCAGGCTTGGCTCTTTTAAGAGCTAATGCTGGTTTTGAATTCCATGTGGAGGTTACTGTTGAATTATTTGAAAGCCTGTAACTATGTGTTATAGGCTTTCTCATAAGAATTTACAGGAAGCTTCATTGTGACTTCTCATGTGTTTAATGCATTGCCATTTTAATTTTAATGGCTGTAAAGGAAATACCTTTGTGGAACACTAACCTTAATTGACTTTCTTTTAAAAAGCCAAATACAGAGTATATTACAGCTCACTTTTGATCTGTAAAAGATCATACTCAAGTAGGGATCTTGTCAGAATTTTGTGCCAGACTCACAAAAAAACTCTCTTGGGGTGGGGACAGAAGAGTGTGAAAGAGGGAAAAAACTAACAGAAAAGATAAGTGTATTCTATGCCCCCTCTGTCAAGCGGACATCCATGATTAGTCAGCTATGATTTATCTGATTGTGCTCTGTGAATGATTTGGGTTTGGTTTTTAACCCAGTTTATTTCACAGGACCAGATGAAGGCACAGATAGGCATGATTTTTAGTGCTCCGCTCAGCTTTGCAAAGTTAACTCTGTCATCCCTGTTATGGGGACAGTGACAGGAATAAGTTACCACACAGGCCATTTGTTTTACTGACTAGCCCACAGCTGCAAGTAAAAATTCAGGGTCTCTTCTGCATTTGCAGTATGTTTCCTCAGTCTCCCTGTGGCAGTATTGACCACGCTCTCCTGCTCCTCCATCTCTTCTCAAGAGCTGGTGGCCCGTGAGCGAGCAGTGCGTTGCACGCCACTGGTAGATCTGCTGGCCGGTGGTGGATGTGCCTGACGAGCAGGGGTGAGAGAGAAGGGCAGGGCTGGGCGGCAGCCCTGGGATCACGCGTGCAGCGCTCAGGGCTCGGAGGAGTCCTGCCAGGGAGGTGGCTCCTCAGCTGCAAACCAGCTCTGCAGCCACCCACCTGCCTCGTGACCCAGTGTGCTGCTCCTGCATTGTGAAAGAAGACCCTGGCAGAGCCAAATGACTGTATTGAATATTTGCTGCAGTGGGCAGTGTCATTGCCAGATCACCTCACATGAGCTTCTGCCTGGATGTCCTTGGATGTAAACTATAGGGTACTGACGTTTTTCACAGTCCTTATGCTTTAATGACAATTATTTGTCACACTTCTGTTTTTGTACTGCTAGCATACAGCACTGAGATTTCCTGCAAGGCTCAGATGGATATCTTAATTAAAAAAAAAAAAATCTGCCGTACTGTGTATAGATACATTTGGAAGTAATTTAAGGGACTTGGAAAGCTGCGGATCTCCGTGAGGATATTCTCTGTTTCAAAGAGATCGCTGCTACTTATGGCAAGACATCTGTTATCTGAGCAGCCCTGCAAGGCACCGAACAATAGGCCTGTTTTTTGGCAGGCCTCCATAGTCACCATCATCTAAGAATAGCATATGGAAGATCTCCACTCAATAGCAGTTGATGTTGATGCGTGTGAGCAGGTGCGTATTTTAGTTCTTTGTTATATTGAGTCTAAGACCTTAGCTGGTACAGTTTCTACCTCAGGACTGCTCTGTTCATAGTCAGATCCTGGTATACCATTGGAGAAATAACTTCCATGTCCCTTGTATTCAGATGGATAAAAAGGCACTTGGAACAGCAGAATCCACTTACCCGCTACCAGCAGGATCACAGGGAAGCTTGCTGATGCAGCTACGGATTTTGTGCTAGGAGCACTGTCTCTTAACATCTTTCTTTCATCTTACCTGTCAGCATCCCTTCGATGCAATGTTGAATTTCTGGTGTATAATGAGGGCTAAGACATGCAGCGACTTTTTCCTTATGGGGAACATTGATAGTCTCTCTCCTGTGCTGCTCATGTTCCCAAGACTTCCAGGAACTAGACGACGTGGAGATTCCTATGTCAGGTTTGGTTCAAAGTTGCCCTAAACTTAATGGGAAGAGAAACACATGCATAGCTAGGGCTAAATCTGCACAGAAATAATGTCTTATGGTTGGAGCAAAAGAAGCTTATAGCTTACAAGGTATTTTTTCCAATGTCTATCTTCAGAGTTGGCAAGAACTGGCAATTTCGGTTCCACTGGAAACATTGACCTTTGGGTGGAAAAACCTGAGACTGCTCCAATGCAAACTAGAAGCCAGAGAATTGAGCATTGCATTGGTTTCCCTGATGCTGCTGATTTCTCTGCAAGTATCTTCCCAATGCTTGGAGGCTCTGAGGCCCAGGGCTTCGAGTCCAGGCTGGGTGTGCACAGGGAGGAAAGAACCATGTGCCGTTTGAAAACTAATTTGTGATTCGCTAATTCCTTGCACCCCTGATTTAGTTAGGTTTTCTGAGAAGAAGAAATCATCTGATAACAGCCCAACACTAAGAGGCAATAGAAACGCCGTGCCTGGAGGCTCTTCGAGAGACTGTTGAGGTCCCTGGAAAACACCATAGCTGAGTATATTCTTGTTTAGGGTCAAGGGATCAGGGGGAGAGAACCAGAAATCAGGGTGAAACTTCAGTTGGTATGAGCTGGTATAATTTGTGATCAGGCTTTCAATAATGAGTCTGCTGTAGAACAGGCAAGCCATTGTACAGGCAGTCTAAGGGAATGGACAAATGAAAGAAGCGAAAACTAACACAAAGATGAGTATTTTCTTGTGCCCACAGTTTGGAAAACTATCCTGTTTGGGAGCGTCGTTGCTTCTGAGTGCATTTGCTCTACTAAATGGAATATTTTACAGCTCAAATCTGGTCTAGACAGTTTAGCCACAAAATTTTAACATTCTTTTGAGATCATTAAAAAAAAGTTCCAGCCATATTTGAACAAATGGCTTTTCATTGACTACTCACCCTCGCTTCAGCCATAGCACTAAAACTGAAAGGTTCTTTTTCTCCCTGGTGATCTGGCTGCCAAGGAGGAGAAGAATTGTCCTGTGGACTAGATGTGGGGGAACAGGAGGAGGTATTTTCTTTTTGATAGCTGCTTGCTTATTAATTCTCAGCCCAATAGTAAACTGCAGGGCTTCAGGTTACAGCGCGCTCTGCTTCGGGGCAGAATCTGCCCTCGTGAGTTCCTGTATAAATCTCCAGTAGTTCCAATTGCCTCAACACTGATACTGGTTTAGAAATGGCTCCCCCAGAGCAGGCCAGGGATAAAGATTGCCTGTCTCCATTTTAGTAATTGTCTGTCTCGATCCTTAGTAAAGGTAAGAATGAAAAAATGGAAGTTTAGTTTAAAAAAAACAAACCAAACAAAAAACCCACCAAAACCAAACCAAAAAACCTACCAGTTAGCCTTATATAGTTTCTATTGCTTGTAGTGAGATGGTTGGTATGAGGGAAAATAAGCATCCATTTGAGTGCTTGCAGAATTGGAGCCTAGAAAAGGGGTACAGCCCTCAGAAAACAAGAATCTTAAGTTAAATTTCCCTCCTTGTTTTCCCAGCCTGTGTTCTCAATAGTGGAATTTGCTGCAAGGACTGCAAGATTGGGCCTATCTTTGCCCTGAACAATAAATCCTGCTTGAACACTGTTCAGTGTTAGGCCTTTTAAAAAAAAAAAAAAAAGGAAAAAGAAAAAAACCCTGCCCCATCCTGTCTGATGTACACAGAACTGAGGTTCCAAAGGTAGTTTTAAGATGAAGGGTTATTCTGTATAGGTTTTTAAAATATTTTTGCTTTCATTCGGTTTCCAGGAACATTATGAAAACCATTCTTGAAAAAAACACACTGCTATTTTTTTTTCTGGGTTATCTCCAGAAAGCTGTGCCAGCATGTTCAGGTCCGGACACATAAAGTTAGGCACCTGCTGGCACGCCAGTTCAGTTGCAGACCGGAGATGGGGCTTCCTCCCCCACTGCTGCTGGGGAGTTATTGCTGCCATTATCAGTAGGAGCAGCAGGTACTCAGTGCTCTGCAAAATCAGGCTACTTTTACTTTATAAAGTAAAATGTGTATGCTGGAAGTGTTAGTATGTATTGAAGTCCTGGAGTGTACAGTGGATATTTGTATGTATTGCACTGCAGTGATTTGACAGGTTTTTAAAACATTCACAGATTTTTATTGTTGTTGTTGCTGTCTCCATGCAAAGCAAAGCTGGGGAGGATTCGTTCCTGCGGCAAGTTACCTTTAGTATTTCTGCATGTGGCTCTTCACTGCATCTGTAGCTCAGCCATGGTCTGTGAAAGGGTAAGGACTGATGCCTGGGGTTCATGCGTGTGTGCCGCGTAGGCCCTTGTTTCTGTTTTAGTACTGAGGAAATACTTCTGTTGCTGTGCAAGCATTTGTTTTGTTTCCAAGTTTCATGGGCACTGTGGCAGGTATCAGCCAGATCCCCGGCCAGGGGGACATTTCACAGCCACTGGTCAAAGAATGGGTATGGACACGTCCAAACTCGGCCACCAGAAGGAAACTAAAGACTTGAATGTGAAGCGAAAAGAGCACTTGTGCGCAATGAATGAAGTGAAGAGGGAAAAACCCACCTGGAACATTTGTTGCTCTGTGGATTACGCAGAGATCGTGGTATCCCCTGGTCATACAGAGTAAGGGACGGGCAACCTTTCCTTAAAAGAAATCAGGCCATCAGAAGATCCTTTAAAGGAGAGAGTGGGGAAGAAATGCACACAATGTGGGAAACTTCCCATCTTTTGGGGGTTTCAAAGGGTTTGCTGTCTGACAGAGATCGGGCCTGAGTTAATGAACTCAGGGCGAGGATCCCTGAGTGAGAGGGCCAGTGCTGTTGGGCGGTCAGGTTAGATGGTCATCATGGTCTATTATGGCTGTACAACTTCTGAACAATAAAAAAAAAAAAAATCTTAAAAATGGGTAAGGGAATAAAAACGTATCCAAGCTTCTTGTCTGATTTCAAGCTGTCTCTCTCATCCATCGCGTCAGCTGTCCCTTCCTTCTGGTTGAGTTTTCTACCTCCTGTCCCAGGCTCTGGGGTCAGCTGCGAAGCTCGGCGCCAGCCTGCACGGGCTGTCCTCTGTCGATCGCCCCTTCCCTCTGCCCTTGGATTTCTCCTGTCGACGAGTATATTTTTGCAGTTCTGTGGAGCACATGGTCAGATTGACAGCTCCTACCAATGCTTCTCAGGTGCAAGTCCGGTGCGGTCAGAAAGACCTTGGTGTGTCCCCAGCTACCGTCTGCAGCGCTGGGTGAAGTTTATGCTACTTTCATTTTGGGAACCGCATGTCTCTGGAGGGGAGCAGGTTCACCTGTTGCTTCATACAGATATTAAATAACCGCTGGTGATGAAAGGATTGCTTTGTTGTAACTGTCATTGTCAGAAAATTTGTCACAAAAAAGTAATTTACTCTTTCTTATCTAATTAACTTTCATCTTGAGGCTTTCTTTTTTTAATAATTTTCTTTCTTTCTTGTCTGGAATAAAAGTTGCAGAACTAGATACTAATATTGATGCTCAATGCTTGGGAAGGTGGAGAGATTATATGAAATGTTCTGACTGTATCATTGACTTTGCTTCACACATCAAAGCAATTAATCTTAAAAAAAGAAAAAAAGGGAAAAGGATAATTAGGAAAGCATGCGAAGTACAAGAGAAGCATTGTTTAATTAAGAACAAGGTTCGTAGACCACTCTATATGGGGAATTAACTCCAGAGAATTTAGGAAAACATGTTTTTATAATGAGAACTTAAACTAAACAGATTGTCTCCTTCATAAAAAAGAAAACATTTGATTGTAGGGTATAACTGCCTCCATGAGGAGAACATCTCTGATCCTGGGGGGTTCTTTGCTTGCTGTGGTTCCATGTTAGTCAGCAAAACTCAGTCAAGGGGGGAAAAAGCATATTTGAACAGTGAATGCAGTGGAGCAGTGGAACTGATTATCAATGATGTGGTAAGTCCTCAGTTGCTTGCAATGTTTATTGAAATTGGATAGGATTCTAAATAATATGCTCCATGTTAGCTGAAAGTTGTCGAGCAAAGAAAGTTGTAGTGAAAATGGAGACTTGTTTTATGTAGAGTATCAAACCCAATAACCATCAGCCCATTTTTACTTTTGCTGCAAACTGAGATCTGTCAAAATCTGGGCAAAGGCTGCAGCCCGTGTTCATTTCTTGGTTGAAGCTCCCATGGACTATATGAGACCTCTGTGATTTGGTTCTATTTTTGTTCCATAGCTGAAAGCCAAATGTGATTTTATGGGTTTGCAAAGCTTGCGGGTTCTTGGCTACTTCAGTTATGTTTGACACTAAAGGAGAAAGACTCTGGGTTGTCTGTTTTAAATGTTTTTAGCAATGAGATCACTGTAAAACTGAGAGCAACCAGGTTATTATTCCTTGAAATCACATGGAAAAACTTCCAGCTTCTGTGGAGTGACTTGTGGTGAGAGTCGCAGATGGAGAATACATTTGTACCACATCTTTTTAATTTATTCTCCATTTCCAGGAGGCTCGGTATTAATTAGCAAGTATCTTGGGAGTTTTGCATCATAAGGCCAGAGGAGGAGTGACCCTGTCACTGTGGCTTCAATGTGAATTTGAACTCTAGCTCTGCAGTGTGCTCCTGATGGGACCTGGGTTGCCCAGGTCCTCAAAGTCGAGCACCTGCCTCTCCTTGAAAGCAATGAGTGACAGCTGCCACTCTGCCTTTGAAGGGCTCAACCTTCATCTCTCCCTGCATCAGCTGCTTTCTGTGGAGCGGCAGCTCATAAGTGCTTCGAAACACCCCTGTAGGATACAGAGGATGGATGGGTGGTTGGGTGATGCTCCAGGATACCTTCCCAAGAGGTCCTGTCTCATTGGGGTATGTGGACGTGCGG
This sequence comes from Fulmarus glacialis, assembly GCF_000690835.1. Lineage (NCBI taxonomy): Eukaryota > Metazoa > Chordata > Aves > Procellariiformes > Procellariidae > Fulmarus > Fulmarus glacialis. Next base: position 39,329 of record NW_009235039.1, read on the forward strand.
TTCTCCAGCATGGCAGGTCCCTGGTTCTGCACTGGGGCTTGTAGTTGAAGTTACTCTGTAAATGATTCTATGATAATCAATCTCCTCCCCCGCCACAACCCATGCAGAATTTGCCTCTGCAAGATTAAACTGTTATGTTCTGCTTCCCATATAAACAAGGTCACTGTAAAATCAGAGAGAGAACGCATGGTGTCTTTTGATCACGCTTGGATGATTTACACTATCAATTTTGTGGAACTGCGCTAATTCCTTTTATAAACCAGGCAAGGTAATCGTCATGGAAATTTTAGGGAGTAAACTAAAGTATTCCATGAAGATTAAATGATTTTGATTCTCTCTGGCATATTAAGTAGTTTAGTGTGGAACATTAATATTTATAGAGATTGGTAGTGATAGAATTGATTTTGATGACTAATCCTTGTAGCTTTTAACTGTTACAGATATAATTTGCTAGCTGTGTAAATATATGATATCAGTGTATACACAAAAAGTTAACACGGTTAGATAAAAAATACGCAACTGTTCTTATGCTTTTACTGTTTATCCAGTCAACAGTCCTATCTATTTTGCTGTTGCAGTTACCAAAATGGCCCTATCTTATTCTAGTGGAAACTATTAGAAAGGTCTGTGACCTTTAAGAGCAGCAAAATCTGTTCCAGTGCTAACACTTTCAAGTAACCTTTCTCAGAATAATAATGTACTGTGTCTTTCTTGACATTTAGCAGAACTTTTATCTCGCCTCTTGAATCTAATATTTAAAAAATGAAAAAAAAAAAAAACAACCCAGAAAAAAATTCACCTGAAATTTTGAATTTCAGTTTTTTAATGGATTTTTTTTGCTAATGGTTCCATAAAGATGGAGGAAGAAATAAAAAAATCACAGCCTTTTAACATGTTTTCCTAACAAAGGTACATATTCCTGATCATCCACTTACTAGTTGTACTTAACTTTCAATCTTCCTAGGCTTGTGGGTGTGCAGGATCTACAGTTTACTTCCCAGCAAACTTGAAGTTCAGAGACTTTTGTCAATTTAGTTACATTGTGTATTTTGAATTTCTTTCATGTGTTGATGTTTTAGCTTTTAGTTAATCTAAACTCATGCAACTGACTTATGGTCCATATTACACCCACTTTATTTAAAATGCTTAGCCCCAGACATCTGCTAATAATGTATCTAGCTTTTTCATAAAGGTGGATCTTTAGTGATTTCAGCACATGAGTCCTCTTGAAAGATAATTGGAGATACTCTCCGGAGTCCTCTAGACCTTTTCAAACCTCACCCAAATTGTTAAATATTTCCTAGACAAACGTGGTACATTGGAATAGCTCCCTTCTTCATAGAGATTGGAGAGCTGCTTGGAAGAAAATGTCCCCTTGAGGACCTTGAGAGTATTTATTCTGATGCAGTGGCCAAATCTTAGGGAGAATAATTTTTAAATCAAGTCCCCCCTACAAAGAGTTTCTCTGTGGTTTTAACCAAAAATGATGTTTTGTTTTGTTGTGCATTTACTCACTCATTTCAGTCCAGAAATACAAGTTTGATTGTTACTACGTGCAGGACGCGTTGCTGGGCCACTGAACAGAAAGCCAGAATATGTGGAGCATACTGCACCCTGCTCTTCTGTGTCCTCTTGTTCTTCTGATGGGTTCACAACTCAGTTTTTGGCAGCAGCGGCTTGAATAGAAAACTTCTCCCTTTTTCTTTTCCCTCCTGCCCTGCAGCTCTTCGGGACGATGAGTCTGTGGAATTCAGGCTGGGGGACGCACACACAAAACAGTCATATGTTGCAGAGTAAGGGAAATGTGGAACAAATTGGCAACCGAAGAGGTCACTCATTTTTTTGTTTAATTTTTTTTCCTCCCCTTTGTGCACTGTATAATAAAGAAAATACTGCCTGGAGAACAGGAGGCTTGGAGAGTAAATTGGCCGAGATGAAAACTGGATTATAACAACAGTGATTTTGTGTCTTCTCAACCTTATCTTAACAGGGTGGTTTCTGAGTATTACATTACCAAAGATTGCATATAAAGTTGTACATATGTTCGTCGTTAACGGGCAAGGTAAAGCTTCTCCAGCCGAGTCCTGTGCAATCTGCCGTGGGTTTTGTTGGATCTGGAGGTCCCAGGAACTACGTGACACATTCTTGAGTGCTGTTTACTGGCACCTTTGTCTGCTGGCTAATTACACATATATAGACAGAAGGAAAGTGGGCCAAAACCAGGGAAGGGAAGCCCCTGCGCAGCTCAAGCCTGAGCTGGGTCTGCGCATCCCACATCCGCAGTGGAGTGCTGCAACGTGGCAGGAGCAGGCAGGGAAGGTGATGCACTTGCCATGGGCATCTCTCTCTGTGGCTGTCCCTTCTCACCAGCCTGCCGGGACTTGCACAGGAGGGACATCCAACAGGAGCTGGTGCTGGATGACATTCGATAATGTTCAATGTCAATATCTCTCTTCATTTGTACAGTTTCACTGTAGAAAATCAGATTCTCTGATTTTGGAGAACCTCCTCCTCAGTTATAGGAGTTGAGAGGTGAGGATGGATAACCAAATCCATATGGGGAGGAAATATAATGCCCAGCCTGAAGCAGAAAGCATCTGAATGGTGTCCCTCCCTGTCAAGGGTTTTCTCTTCAGTTAAAATTTTGATTTTTTTATATAATGGGTTTTATGTTTTTTAAAAACAAAGCCAAGATACTCTTGTTTTTTAAGGATCCAGACTGTGTGAATGTTGAAGTTCTAACACTTCATAATCCTATTGTCTTTTAACTGGATCCGTGTTCAAATTATACCTCTTAAAAGTCTCACCCCCTGAGTCACACAGCCACAGAGCATGTTGGATTTAAAGCCCACCATAGAAGATAACGCAGTTGTAAGGCATTTGTACTCTCTTCTATGAGAATAATGCAACAGCAGTTTGAAGTACTTAATGTTTTGGGTTTTGCAATTTCTGTGAAAACCAGATACCAATGGAAGAATTCACTTTATGCTAAAAAACCCTTCATTTTTCTGTTACATACATAAATGCAAAAGTGAAAATTTTCACCTGGCTCTGATGAGGAGGCAGTTTTTGACGGTTACCGGTGCTTACATTGCCAATATACTAGTTTTTCAGAGCATTGTCAATAGATTGCCTAGCTTTTTAGTGGCCGTTAATGAAAGTGTTGCAAATTAAGGCTTTCCTTGGCTCTTTTCAGGAGGCAACCCCTCCCCCCCATTTAAGCTCCTTTTGTTTTGAAGTTCTTGTCTCCTTTTGGCTACTTAATGGACATAATTTGCAGCTGTACTCTAGACGTAAAACCAAAACCCATGCGTGCAACCCATGCTAGATTAGAAGGGGGTGAATGCACCAACAGCCTCAGCCGGTGGAGGGACATCGTTCGTGTGGTGCTGGAGGGTCCGGCCAAGGGGAGTTGTTCGGAGGCCCGCGGAGGTGCCGTTCCCTGGCACTGCCGCCTTTCTGAGGGACGTGTGTGGGGAGACATCAAGGCACCTCCCAGGTGGTACTAGAAGCAGGCCTCGTGCTGCACGAAGGCAGCCGTGGGGGAACCCGGGGCTCCCCCAAAACGGTGCTGGCGTGCCAGGGGATGTAGTCTGAGCTGGGTGTGAGCATGGAGGACGTGGCCCGGTTGGAGGTGGCTCGGTCCCTGTCACCAGCCTCGGCGCAGCTGCGCTCTGCCTCGTTTGGGGCAGCTCATGGGCCAGCCTCCCCCTTTTAGGACAGATTTGTGCTTTTGCTCCAGCCATAGACCGTTCAGGAAGGACCATCCGTGAAGTTTTGCTGGCAATGATACGATTCCTGTAAAATCCTTTCAACTTGCTGTTACAAAACCTGACATCTTGTCTCACTTTTGTCTTGACGTACTGTAGGGTGCAAATATAGGTGCATTAAAACTTGTTGAATTTTTCCTCTTTTTCTGAACACTAAAGTTATTGAAGCCTTTTTGCATAGAATCACTTCGGTAGCTATGGGACTTGCGTAACACCACAGCCTAAATTTAAAGAAGTGTCGGGGAGGCATCATCTTTGACAGCCACCCAAAAGCTTAATGCTGTGTGTTTTGCTGCTTGTCTGGGTGAACAAGTACAAGCATCGTTGTGCCCCGTGAGTGCAAAGATAGGCACAGGGTTTATGGCCTTTCAGCTGCTTTCTCTAGAGCCCATAGTTAGAATTTTTCTTTCAAACATTCTGGTGAGGTACTGGTGGAGATGAAGGAGTCATTTGGGGTGGTATAGAAGAGGGAATAGTCTCAGAAAGCCGGTGAGGATAAATTGGGCCAAACACCATATCTACTAAAAATCTGTTTCTGTGTGTGTATAGTTCATGTCAGTCTAATGGAGTAAACTAAAGTGAGCGCCTGTAGGTGACAGTTCAGGGTAATCCTTTATAGCTATTTTTACTCACCGTGTTCTCGAGAGCAGAATTGCTTGGGGCTCCTTACTGATGAGAGCCTTTCCTTCTTTACTAGCCTCTTGGAAGTGTTTTTCTTCACATCAGCTGTTTTTCCTTATTACTGCTACCTCACAGTCCTTTCTTTCCTGTCGAACCCTTCGGCAAGGCATTACAAATGCCATGGTGCTTAGGGCGTGCTCTGTCATCCTTGTATTGGACATTTTTCCTGTGCTACTCTGCCTTTCACCCAAGGTACTAAGACAGGCAGCGGCTAAGGGAAGATGTAACCCAGGTATAAGATTCAAAACTACTCTTAACAGAAGTACAGGAGAGAAAAGCATAGAGGAAGATCAGTCTGAATGGTGTGATTACACCGATACAAGTGTGGCTCAGCACTCGTGAATGTAGACGGTCCATTTAATGACAGGACCATTCAGTCACTGCATTCAGATGAAAATTATTTCTTTCTGCCTTGTCTACTGAAAGCCCCTGTCTTCATTGCCATCTTTGTGACCTTGCTTTTGTGGAATGCATAGATAAGCGGCTAAATCTGAGCATATATGTTATCTAGCTGGAGGCAGTGGGAGCAGAGGTGGGCAAACTCCTGAGCTGAACTGGGTGAAGTTTCAGTAATGAAGTGGGAAGAGCATTTACCTCCACAGGGAGAAGCAGAGTGTTTTGGGAGCTCTAGTGAAGATCATGTTGGGCACTTCAGTGTCTGCGCTCGTGTTAGTGAGGAATTTGATGATGCAGACCAAGTTTTATAGTCATGCTTACACTGATTAGCACTTCTTGGGAGAAATACCCTACTGAAGTCCACAGGCTGTTTTATGAAGAAGTGCAATTCGGCAGCTGTAGGTGGGTTCATGAGGTGCAGTGTGTGTGTACAGTGCAGCGTGAGTGACGGCGATGTCACCTCCTGATGGAGGTAACAGGGTGGGCTCCTGGGACTGTGGCACAGAGAAATGTTTCATCCCCGCTTGCAGTAACACTTAGTGAAATGTTTCAGCAATCAAAATGATTTTATTACATGTTGTGTACATTAGGTATTTGCCAATGTTTTATGTAGAAGGAATGGATTATACTGGAACAGGTTGCCCAGAGAGGTGGTAGATGCCCCATCCCTGGAGACGTTCAAGGCAGGTTGGACAGGGCTCTGAGCAACCTGAAGATGTCCCTGCCCATGGCAGGGGGGTTGGACTAGGTGACCTTTAAAGGTCTCTTCCAAGCCAAACTATTCTATGATTGTATGATTTGGACATTTCCTCCAGGAAGTCAAGACCTGTAAGAATACCTGAATAAGGTAGGACAGGCTTTTGGAAAACACAGAAAAGGAAAAGTAATGTGACTGTTGCTTCTCCTTTCTTACTAATTCCTGCATTTCTGCGAAGAGTGATGGAAAACTTCTGCAGAAGTTCTGAAGAAGACTTCTGAAGAAACTAATGCAGAGAAACTAGAAGGACTTGTCCTAGCAAAATTAATGTGATTATGAAGATACTTGCTATTTTGCTATACTGGAAGAGAAAAAGAAAAATCTTCTCACGATTTTCTTCAATATTATGTATTTGTTTCCATAGCACTCTTCAAACCTGAAGAGTAAATGTCAAAAAATGCGCATATGTAAGACCATATAACATGTACAATTTGAAAACTAAGAAGAAAACACACGACAAAATACTACTAGGGTATGTGGGATAAACACTCAGTTATCTTAAGTGGGTCTTGTGGATGTTTATCCATTTCCTTGTTTTTGTGGTGTTGAGGAAATACACCTTTTGATTTATGCAGCTATTCAGTAATGTCCGATGTAAACCTACAGAGGATGCTTCCCAGACCTTTCCAGCTGTAACAACCCCTGTTCTGTGCCCTGGTTAGGAGCCGTGGGAAGCCTCTTTGTTGGCCTTCAGGCAACTGCTGGGTAACTTTGCTGCCTGACAAAGGCAGCAGCAGAACAAACTTCTTTCAAGAGTACAGATTCGTTATAAATTTTAGGAAGTGCCTCCTCTTTCTAACAAAAATCAGTTTACCCTTGAGAAAGCAGTGTGTGCCAAAATTTTAATGTTGGAGGAAAGATTTGCTAACTTCATCCTTCTAAGCTTCACGGTAGCTGTAAAGAATTTCCTTCTGTTTTTGGGCAATCTCTTCTGCGATCTGGGTCTGGCAATATAATTCCTTCTCTGTCGCTGCTATATGCCTGGGCAGCCTTTTATGAAAACATGTCTCTGAACCTACCTGAGAGACCAGTCATACTTGCCAAGCCACAAAACGGGTGACAGATGAACGATGAAATAAAAGCCTGAGCAACGCCGTCCGTTGTTTGAGAGAGACAGCGCTGAAGGAGTCAGGTGTGCACGTACGGGGATGCTTTGTTACCCGGGGGCTGCTCTGCCAGGGCAGCAATAGGCTGGTGAGGAAGCAGCATAGATGTGTTATTTATATTTGAGGAAAAGGGTGTTATAAATCTGTCTGCCGTGGAGTGCAAGCATGCCATCAGTTGCCCTCATTCAACATCATAGCAGGACACTGAATGTGGTAAATGTTGTCGAAGGAGGCTTTACTGCTTTGGGGAAAGTGGCATCCACAATCTGTTAACCACACCCTCTGTACAAGGCATCCAAAAGCCCACGTGAAGGGCAACTTCCTTCTTTTGGGGGGAAAAAAAAAAAAAAAAAAAAATCAGCTAGCGGTTACCAGCTTCACAGGTTGAAGTTTTTATAACTGCCCTGAACTGTCATAAGACGTCATAAGATGACCCTCTCCCCTAACGGAGTGGCTGGAAAGCTGCCCAGAGGAAA
>NW_009235040.1:0-12315 GCF_000690835.1 Fulmarus glacialis
ATATAGATATATTTATACATACACTTTTACTCATAAGTGAAGAAAAGGTATCTGTTCAAAAAGTGATAGCGAAGGGAAAACACCTGCTAATAATACAGAATGGTCAAAGTTGCAGAAAGATCTCACAACCACAAGTGTGGCAAGTTGAATTACAGGTGAAATTCACTGCCTATAAATGTAAAGTAGTGCGTTAAAAAAATAGACACACACAACCCCAATTACGTATAAACAGAGATGGACTCTATAACAGCTTATAAGGATGACATTTTAGAGTCATCGAGGACAGCAGTCTGAAAATGACACCTTGATATCTAGCAGCAGATAAAAATCTATTAGTTTGGGCAATGGGACAGAGTGGGAGGAGGCTTAATTGGAAAGATTTAGATAACAAACCAAGAATCATCATAATGTGACTTTATAAAAACACACAGTTCCCTGGTAGCACAAATTCTGGTTGCTGTTCTCTTTACTCCATCACAAAGAGATACAGAAGAACTAGAAAGGACATAGGGCATAGCAACATGGATGCTCAGAGATTATACAGTGACTTTTATAAGAAAAGTATTTGTCATCATGGAAGAAAAAGAGATTGTGTCCAGTAAGCTATTTAGAAGTTATTAAAATAGTTATGGAACTAGTCAAGGTTAAAAAAAAATTAGTCTCCCCATGTTATGACTGATGCTATGTTACTTCTTTCACATTTTAATGTACACAGTATACCAAATTCAGCAATGCAACCAACTGCACTTGTACATAAATTAAGGACTTAGCTAAGCCTAAGATGACACTACTCAAGGTTTTGTTTCCATTGACTCAGAATGGTATTTCTGGTGAATAAGAAATTGCAAACAGAAAAACAAAAAGGGCCATACAGGTTTCTACAGCAGATACGGGGAATATCTATCCAGAGTTAAGCCTACGTCATGCCGCAAGAAAATGCAAAAGGTCTGTATATACCAAAGAAACCTGGAAGTCTCCAGTTGTCATCACATGAATCCTTGCAGAAGCGTCAGCATTATCCAAAGTTCACAGCTGAGCTCCTTTTAAAGTATGTGACGAACTTTTTTATTTTCTAAATGGCTTTAAGGAGGAAAGTTTTCTAATTCAAGTGAAGATATCAAACAAAAAACTTACCTTAAATCATTACCCAAATATTATTAGGCACTGGTCACACTGTACATGTTTGTATACCTTAAACTGCAGCCTAGTCCCTTCTACTATTCACGTCCTTCAGTGCCCAAGCTTGTATCCATGCCCAATCTGAAATGCTGAAAGCATTTAAGCTTATCCACTGAGTTAAGAGAACTAATGGCAGCAGGCAAGTAGAAGAACGCGTTTCACATATTGAAGACTGTCAACTCATTCTCTTATTGTAGTCTTGCCACACGATATTTTCTATTGGAGAACTATTCTTCAGAAATATTACACAGGTAACTAATGACTATTAGCTTAAAATCAGTTATTTAAATTATTTACTAACAGATGTCCTTTTGAATTATTAATTTCTTTTGGAAGTCTATTAAGACATAAAGCTTTATAACAAGACTAGTTAAATAAATGTTTTAGCTGTGACCTCAGGCAGAATTTGTTCCAAACAGTATCCTTTGGCTGATGAAGCCTGAAAGCAGAACCTCCGTTCTTCTTGGTACTGTAACCCTCTTTTAGAGCACATGAAGGAATTTTCTGCTTATTAGCATATTTTTCCATTTATATTTCTGACAGAAAAAGTCTCCTTTGTTCATGAGAAACAAGCAAACAAAAATGACAAAAGTTAATTTTTAAAATGCTTCACAAAGCAATTTTACCCAAAGCCATTCTTCCTACACCGCATGCACTAAATGGCAGTCAGCTGCCAGCCTTAAGTTGTGGTTCAGTCCGTATAATGACATTACATTAGGAAACTGCTTATAGGGCTAATCACAAGATTATACAGAACAATCTTTAAAAAAAAAAAAAGTCACAGAAGTTAAGCAACAAAAGATTCCAATTACTTCAGTTGAATAACTTGATTTTACTTTTGCATGATTACAATAAGTGTTGTTAGTCTTCATTGTCTGTACTTTTTATTTAGCAAGTAGGACAAAAAGTAATAGAAAAGGGCCTTTGTTTTATCAGTAGCACTTTTATGACAAGTTATGCCTCGAGCATACACAATGAGCCACGGCACTTGGATGGGAGGCATTTAATTCCACTGCTTCCCATGAGTAAGCCATCTCCTCTGATACAACAAGTTAGTATAAAGTTGTAGTATAAAGTATACAACGATAGTATAAAGTTGATTGTAGCAGAACTTTTAAAAATACTTGTTCTTCTCCCCATATAAGGTTGCTTCTAATGATTTTGCAAGTTGACTAAGCAGCTAGGTCACCAAAACTGCTACCATCACGACAAAGAGCTAAGAAGCTCTCTTCAAGTCTTGACAGTCTTCTTTCCGAAAGGAGAAGAAAAAAGTGATAATCCCAAGTATTCCTAAAAACTTCCATGGGGCAGGCAAAATTGTATCAGAAAACCACTAAACTTTTATAACACAAAACTACATTTGTTATAAGCCAAAAATCACAGATACTTGGAAGAGGTTTACCTAGAAAGCACTGCAATTTAATGGATTAGAAATGCTCTAAGGAGTACATAGAAGAGGTCCAAGAGAACCCCATCTAATGGAAGTCTTCCCACTGTCTTTGGCATTAGTAGATCAGATCATGCCATCACTTTCTGTGTCATGGATGATATCTACAGCCATTTTCCGCATTTTTAAAGTGGACCTTGTACACGCTTACAGGAAGCCTGTTAAACCTGACTAGATGAACATGTAAAATATTGAATTACAACAAAATACTAGTGTCACTCAGTGCCAAAAATCCCAAGCACCACTCTCCTTTTTGATCACTACAGGTTCTGGTGTGTAGGAAAAACAGAGGATAAGCCATCCTTTTATGCAGAGAGCTTAGCAAAATAAGAGCTGTTGGGACTTGTTAGAGGATTGTGAAAGGGCCGGAGAAGTTCAGAAGGAAGAGAACAACCTAGATCACCAAAACAAAAACTACAGTAACTAAGGGCAAATAGCTGTTCTCCTTTCACAAATTTTTTTGGTATTCTGGCCGCCACCTTTCCACTTTGAAAAAGTAGAATTATGATAGTAGTTAAAAAAGCAACACACCAAGCCACGCTGCTAACAGGCATCCCAGATGTCATGCTTTTACTAATGTAAAACTCACTTATTTTTTCTAAGTAAAAATTGACTGAAGTTTCTGTAAAATTCTCAGACTTGAGAGACAATGTTAGTATTCTGTGATGAATAGTTAATACCATAAGAGGCAGAAGATCTAGATTGCGATCTCTTTTCTCTGTGAGAAACTGTAGCATATTAACATAGTTGGAGACAGAGTTCAAGCAAAACACTATTGGAGACTTCTGATACCAATCAAAGCAGCACTGCTTTGCAACAAAGTATCAGTGCTATAATAATGTTGAGGTTTTTAAAAGCAAAATAGTGTTTTACTTCAGAAGTACTCAATTCCATTACTGAAAAGCAACAAAGCATTAAAAAATTATAAGGAACTGCTTTTCGGACATACAACATCATCTTTTTAGACATGTGCCTGACTAAATGCAATTGAGCCTCCTCTGCTCTTACACAGATATATATTATAATTAACTTCACTTAGTGAATAAGACTCTCCAATGAAGAAGTAAAATGGTCCCTAACTCAGATGCACATTTAATATATGAACTGCTTGAATGGGATGAAATCAGTGGCCAAACATCAACATTTCTATGCATAGAAAAAAGTTTATAAAGCTTCATTTTTCCTTCAGCCCAGTTTCTGAAGTCCCAGTTCAAAAATATAGGTCAAGTTTCATACAGCCTCCAAACTTTCTCAAAGTCAGCTTGCACAGTGCAAGCCTGACCCATTTTGAGTGGGCCTTTTAAAAATAAATAAATAAATCAGGTGGCCGCATCACTTTTCATAATACATTTCTGCATTAACAGTCTCGCATATTAAATATATTAGCATTTGAATTCCATATTCTGAGGAACAGATTGCTGTGAAGAACTCACATGCACCTTGAGGCTGATTAGTTAGCTCAAGGTAAATGAGTTCTTTCTGCATTTTATTTAGTAATTCCTACAGTAAGCATATGTTAATACAAAGGTTGAGCACAACAGAAAAATCATTGCTTTTTCTGACCACATGCATTAGTTCCATAGAAGAAAAAAAAAAAACATTAAAAATCAGAAAATATAATGTTCTATTATAATATAATATTATTACTATACTGCTTCCTTCTTTTGGGAAGCTAAAGAATGTCAACTCTTTAACTCAATTCTAGTATCTTCTTTTGTGAGCATTTGAAACAGAGGAATGGGAAGCATTAGGATATGGTTGAGGACAAACTTCTAATTAACTGACCTAAATACTATCCTATGTGGGAATGGAAAATAATCTTCTTGCAAATTTAATCCAAAACGTTTGAGTAAGAAGAAAAATATTTCTACACTAAAAGTCAAATTTTCTGAGGCATTTTAAAAAATAGGTTCGTTCTGATTATTAAAGAACTTTCTTCTGAAAAACAGTTATCAGATTTTTTTTTTGGCTCAGCCTACCTTAAATCCAGAGCAACTGTATTACTTTCAGTGCAGCAAAAGGTGGTATATATTAGTCCTCTCTCTAAGAATTCCTGCTAATAGGTTTCAAAGTGTTATTTCAGGTACAAATAAGGTGAATTTCTTAATATACACACCGCAGATTTTCTCTGCTGATAACTATTATGGGAAATTCAGGAGAAGTCCACTGATAAGAAGAGCTGCTCTGGTAAAAGGACTTTCATAGCCTGAGAACTGCTATCTATAATCTTGGCACTTTGATCTCTCAGAATATAAACTAATGCTATATCTGGGATGTAGCTCATTATTAATAGTTAAATATCTTTAAATGGAACAGCTTTGAAGATCACTTCCAATATCAATAGCTCGCATTTATATAAGGCTTCCATTTTCAAGGACAATGCTACAGGGTCCCTGAATCTGATATACATGTGCATATAAACTTCCATTTGCATTCAAACACATCGTTAAGATTATAAATATGTATCTATTCATAAATATAAATGCATAATCTATCAGCTTAACTATAGTTTTTGAGACTTTAATATATAAGGCTAGATGACAGGCCAAAGTATAATCACAGACATCAATGGAATTATACCAATTAATTGGGGAGAACATTATCCAGTGCTCTCTGCAGAAAAAGTTATATCAGAAGACGACTTTTGTGCAGAAGATAAATAGAATAACCTTCATTTATTTTAATAGGTTCCAAAAATATGAGGGGAAAGCAAGGTATCTTTTACAGAAGAATCTTTGATAAAATACTGTTTGCACTATTTCACTTTATACAGAATAGACATTTCAGTTAAATCAGATTTTCAGAAAGGCTTACTTCTGTTGAAAACTCTCAGTCAAGATCTTCAAAATTTCCACCAGGTTATTTTTAAATGAAGTACCCAGGCCAGAAACTTTATATCAGGCAAAGCAAAAAAAAAACAACAACAAACAAAAAAACCCCAACAAAAACACACTATTAAAAAAAAATGTTCTGTTCAAACATTTCTTATTTAGCAAGCAGCACTAGTTCACCTTCAGTGAAATTGATTATGCTTGCTATGCAATATTTGAAGGGTACATTGTATTGTAATTTCCCTCTTTCACTTCTCTACACGTGTACTTCTCCAACTGCACAGATTGAATTTGACCAGAACGTTTAAGGAAGAGAGTCAAGACAGAAAACAATTTACCATTTAAAAAAATTATTTCTAAACAAACATAACCTTTTCCTCAACACCAGCTCATGAATTCAAACAGGGAGGATAAAATCCCTCCACTACTGAAGCAAAAGGGAACTTTAATAACGACTTCAAGAAGGTTAGATATCATCTGTCAAACTAAGGAAAAATGTAAGGAGTTTAACATTACTTATTTAAATAACTAATCTTTTACCAGGTTGTTCATTTTTTTAAGACACTTCAACTAAGTAAAAGTTTATTTTTTCCATAATTACTGTAAAAGCCTTCCACAACCTAACGTTTGCAGTACCTTCTATATTGCATCCTATTTCCAAGTGTAATGACCCTCAAAATCCAAGATTGATTTTGGCTTTACTCTGATCAATACTAATCTCCAAGATATATTAGACTTTACATTGACCTAAACAAAAAAAGTCATTAAATGTATATTAGTCAATCTCCAAAACATTTATTAAATTAATTTCAGAGACCACAAAAGGTGTATTGTTACAACCGTTTCTATCTGGGATTTTTATCCATCATCCTTAGTAAGATTTACATGCAACTGATAAATCACATAATCACATAGTCACTGTAGTGGATTTCTCAAAATTGTCCTCTATTATTTTAAAATTAATCTTTTTGTATGTATCTAGTTGGAGGAACACCACCATATTATACAGTTACTGGACTATTAGAATCCAACCTTACAACATTAAAGTCAGTGGGAGAATACATCTCCCCTTCAGTGACAGAACTGAACTCTTAAAGACTGGGGGTAGTCTAAAATACTACGTTTAGACTTCAAGTCCCCCTGAAAGCAAAGCGGGAGAAGCTTTTTCAATCAAAGGACTTTGACCAGCACATTTTTAAAAGAAGAATCACAGACCCAGAAGCGTATTTATATAAAGCTCATTTTTGAAAAACACAGATTTCTGATTAGCTTTTTTATGATATTGGCTAATTTCAGAATAGGACTATAAAACCTATATATGCATTAAAGTAGGTGATAACATTAAGGCAAAATTGTTACTGAGTGATCTGGGGTACGCTCCTCACCACTTTTATTCTCTACAAACCAACAAAAACAAGTCTCAAGCTTAGCAAAAACACAAAGAAAAGAGAAAGATCAATAAATATATGATATAATTCCTAATTTTTAAAATTAGAATTAGTAAGTTCATTTAATGCCTTTTTTGTTCTTGTTACAAAATGTAATTTTGCCCCCCTATGACATTATAGATTTCAATAGAACTATTTGCATTTCAGATAGATAACGCAATTTACTCTTTGCATAGTAAAGACCCCATATTGTAAATTATTCGAAGCAATAATCATGTGTTTATTCTCTCCCTCAGGCAATTTATCCTAAATTAAATAATTTTACAACCTAGCTGAAATTTTATTAAGCAAAAGTAATACTAAACACTCAACAAAATTTCTGTCCGGAAGTCTTAACATAATAAAAAACAGTATAATACCATTCATAATTTTTTTTTTTAATTACTCACAGACATTTAAGTACAATACTAATAGCCCTTTTATACTTACAAGTCTGACACATCAACAGCATTTGCTTAAAAATTCAACTTTAAACTTTCTATTGCCTTAGCTCTGGTGATGCAGATGCTAAAAGACACAGGAGCAGGCAGAATAAAGTGATAAGTAACCAAACAGGAGGAGAAGCTGCTTAAAAAAATAAAAATAAAACCAAAAAAGTGGACAGTAATCAAGAGTGAGGACATAAAAAGCCACAGAGGAGGCAAATAATTTAATAAACACATTGAGATATTTTCAAAAATATCATCAAGTTTCCTAACAATGGCTTAAACATGTCTCTCTCAGCTCTTTCCACGCTGGCCGGAGTGAAGATGTCCACCCTTCAAACTCAACTGTGATGCCTTTGGGATTTCCACTTCCATAACACTACAGCCACCGTTGATCTTCTAATGTGCCAGGGGAGAAAGGGGGGCTGGTATCACTTATCCTGCTCCATTTAGAATCTACGACATTTAAAATTACCCATTTAAAGTGTCTTTCTACTAAATAAAATTGTATTAGAATTACAGTCATTTCTACCCAAACAAGTAGTCCCAAAATATATGGGTTACCTAAGTATCCGCCAAGCGACAGAGTAGTATTTCCCAGACTTCGTCATTCTGACTTTAACCAGAAAGAGTACAGCACATCCTCTGTGATGGCTGCTAAAGGATTAATCCAAAAGACATCTCTAAGGAACAACTGAGAGCTAAACAGAAGCCTGTGCTATTATCTGAAAGGCAAGTAGTTCCGCTGAAGGTGCTGGCATGCCACACAAAAGCAAAATGACACTTTCTTATGCACTACACAAAAACAGAGAGAGAGAAAAAGAACAAGATTCTCCAGATTAAAGCTCTTCTAGACTTGTCTTTCCTTTTCTTTTAAAATTCTCTGTCATTGTTAGCAGAGTTTCAGCTCCACAAATTACTGCAGACACTTTTCTTCCTGCTCTTGATATTTTAGGGTGAAAGAAGAATGCCTAAAAAAGTCTACATTGCCCATTTTTTCATATTCCTTTTTTGAAGGGGCTATGATTGGAAACCATTTTAAATATTATGTGTTTTCAGGGGGAATTTATAAGAGTGTGTCAAGTAGTACAGAGAGGGAGCCAGCCCTAAGCACAGACTGAGGAATGAGAGAGCAGGAGAGATTAATCTCCCAGTTCAGACAGCCTAGAGGGCTGCTGAAGGAAAGGCAAAAGAAACAGGAACAGAGAGCCAGGCTGCACACAATATGGCTTTAGCCTGCCAAGGTGCAGACAAGCAGCTTAAACCTTTCGTAGAAGAGGAGAAGTCACTTGAGAGGGGTTAAACATTGGCAAATGCCAAAAAAAAATGAAGGGTTTCTGAAGCTACATTTTGAACAGATTGAAGGGAAACTGGATTGGCATGACATTAAAAGCTTTAATAGAAGCTAAATGGAACCATTTCCCTGGGCCCATACCACTGCTAAGCATATAATCCCTTCTGGAAAACAAACTCCATCTCAAAACTGCTGCATTATTTCCCAATCCCTCTCTGCTGTCCCAGGGTGTTTCAGAACCCACTTGCTCTAACAGGGGGATGTTCTCCAAATTTCTGCAAGAAAATTTTATCAGGGGTAGTAGATACTCAGTCGTTCTCATGCCAGCTATGTCCTTTACCACAAGGTTCTGCTTCCCTTCTGTTGATCCCCTCCTGAATTTGCAGATGGAGTCCATATCCTACTTAGCTTTCATTTCACTTGGTCAAACAAGCCAGGATCTCCCTTATCTCTCTTTGCCAAAGCAGGCTCGCTATATATTCAGACCATCCTGTTAGCTCTTCTCAGCACCTGGTCCAATTTCAGCTATTTCTCCTCGAAGATCAGTGATCAGAATGTTTTGTCTCATTGTAAGTTATTGCGAGATGACACCAATATTTTACTAGATCTTTCAGAACCCTCTCTCCTCAGGCATCATAAGGTTATATTTTGCTTTTTCCATTGCTACATTACATTGCCAGTCCAGGTGAGTATTTCCTTTATTTCCAAATCATCCCCTAAGTTTCTATTACAGAACAAATCTTATATACATTATGAACATGAGGAGTAATTAATTACAACAACATTCCAAGGCCTCAACTTCATTAACTTGTGACATTGACCTTTTTGCCAAATATACAACAGAGGAGGAAAGGACAACTGTGGAAAAACAGACTTGGTTTTCATTCACAAATTTCAAGACAGCTGCTACACATTCACACACCACAAGTCAACCACCTGAAAGTTAAAGTGGATTCTCAAATTTTAGAACAATAAGTTTCAACCTGTAATATGCAAATGACTTCCAAGAGGTCTAATACACATAATTAAGAAAAACGGGCCTACTGACAGCAAGATTTAAATGAAAAATTGGTTCCACTGGAAAATTCTTAGTGGCCTGCAAATTGAAACAGATTTGAAGACCACTTCTTGTATTATTTGGGTATCTTCCTTGCATGTGGTAGTTTGAGGACAGGGACAGTTGTGACAGGCACTCTATGCTTATGATAAGTAAAACTAACAGCTCAAAAAAGATACCAAATATATTTAGCTCATGAATAGTTCTACTTCTGGAAGAAAAAGTAACTTTTACATCAGAACAATCCAGAATAGCAGAGTGAAACCTGTGATGTAAGTACATATTAGCATTCTAGCTCATCTTTTCCTGCATGTCCTTCACCACACATTTAATCCTGGTTTCAAACCGTGTCAGGTAAAAGTCACAAGCACATGAGAAAATAAATGAAGAAGCAAGAAATTTTTTCGTGTTATTAGAGAAACAAATCCCAGGATATCCCTTGTATTATCTACACATTGTCTCTTCACTCTAGTGAAATAGAGCTGGAGACGACAGACTATGCTATGGATAAGAATTAATTTAATACAGTTTTGCAGCTGTTAAGACAAAAAATGAAATGCTTTCTTTTCCTGATTACATTCTGAAGACATTTTGCATACATTGATTAACTAATGATTAGTTGCAATAAAGCAGTGACTTGCACCTTTAGAATTTAAGCAGTCAGGGAGAGAGAAGTGACAAGGAATTTCACCCAGCTTACATTGACCAAAGAGTTACCAAAAGAACTACTAAGTATGGAAAGCATGAGATTTGGCTACTTCAGTGGAATCATTAATTCAATAAGATTTTTAGTATCAAGTGCAACCTAATCATCAAAATTATCCCTTTCTTCTCTGACCACATTAATGTTTCAATGGGATTCAAATAAAAACTTTGTTGCTCTCATACGGGTTTGAAGGAGGGTCTACCTGAGGCAACCATAGTTCCCTTCCCCCACTCTTATGGCCAGCTGTGACAAATATGCTACGTACGACTGCTATAACATATGGTACACTGACATGATATATAGCCTATAGAATTACTATGTCAGAATATTATCACTTTGTCAGCTTCCCCCTACTCCCTCTTCTCATAAAATGCACAATGTAGGAAGATAAATGTGGATCCAAGTGCCTAACCTCAGCTGGAATTTCTGGTATGTTGTACTGTCCAGTAAAACAAATTATAAAACATCAGGAATAAAGTGATAGTTGCTAAAGATGCCCTAAAACCTCTAGTTTACAAAGACAAGTCATTGACAATATTAAGCCTCAATCCATTGCAAAGGCAAAAAATCTGGGCAAAGTAGAGCAAGTTCCATCTCACCAGAAAACATGCATTACTCCAGTACTGCCATAAACCCAATGAAATTTCTCATAACTTCAGATAAGAAAAAGAAACATCACTACAGTCCTGCTAAATCTCAAGTCAGAACTGGTCTGACAAAATTAACCAGTCACACAAATCGTGATTTAAAAATAGTCTGAAATTATTATCTAATATTATACCAATGGCCTTAATATTATACCAATGGCCTTAATAGAAACCAAGTCAATCCAAAATAAAGCCAAAAGTATGGCCAAAACAGTAACACATGGACAATGTGTACCTAAAAAATCACCTGCTCTCAAAGCACAGCATGCTATTCTCAAGCAACTTTGACAACATTCATCCCGCCCTGCCGTCCAGATGCCCTCCAAGAGATCTGTCAGGAAAAAAAAAAAAAGGCTTTCTCAATAGGATCTTTGGAAAAGAGGACTAAAATTAGGAAATGACAGGACAGGTCCTGTGACCTACACGTAAGTGACAACTAATTTTAATATATTATCCTACAAACATTAAAACAAAAGATGACCTGACCATTTTTTTAGAAGTGGACATTTTTAATGAAGTACAAGAGTCTGTTAAAACAACTTTCATCAGTGCAGTGCCAAACTTAATGCTGATTTCTAAATTGCTAAACGTAGCCACATCAGAATTTTAACTCAGAATTAACTCAGAATTAAGCACCGAACCTCAGGAGTTACACATTAAATAGTGCATACTACACACAAAAATGCATCCATAACCCAGAACTATTTTTTTCAGTTTCCATAATACCACAGATTTACATTTCGCTTAAGTTGTTATTAAAAGAAAACAGTCACCTTGAATTTAAATTTATGCCCACAGCATTTACTATAGGAGTGATTTTTTTAATTATACCTTTTTCCTTACTGTCCTTCTGTTTTTTTAAGAGTGCTCCAGGAGAACTCTCAACGTATGGGATATAAGCCTGTCCCCATCCCCTCTGCTCTCTTTTCACATACCTCTTCGCTGCTCTTTCAGCATCAGCTTCCCCAGTCCTGTTACAAGTAACAGCACTGAACCCTTCCAGGCACAGAGTTGTACAGGGAGCAGCTACAACCCAAGTCCTCTAACACGCACAAAGTAATCTGACGAATGAGATTTTTTTTTGTCTAGTGCTTTCAGAGACAGCAACTATTTGCTTTCACAAAGCAACTTGACAGTTTCACTCCCGAACTGAGTGCTCGGTTATGGAAAGCCTGGCAAACTCTCTCTTGACGGCTTCTTCGTGCCGAGCGTATTCTTTGCTTTTTATAGACATGGCCTCACGTCATGCTTTTTTGCTTTGTCGTCTTCCCTCCGCCCCCC
>NW_009235041.1:0-54597 GCF_000690835.1 Fulmarus glacialis
GCTCCTGCGGGAACGCCTTGAGTGGGACAGGTGCAAAATAGCGGGAGAGCCTATCTTTTTCTGGAAGGTGGGAGGATGGGAGAGTGACAAATCTTAGCCTTGCTATACCCTTCTTTAATTACTACTCTAATAAGAACAGGGGAGCTTGAACTCTTCCCCCCCCCCCGGTATTGCTCAGAAGATTTTTAAAAAGGCCCCTTCAGTGTCTGTAGCGCTGCCCCCCTGCATCCTCTCCCCCTGAAAAGGCCCTTTACATCATCGTCAACAGCAGAAAAGCAACATTTCAAAAGGCTTTTCCATAACGACATTTAGAAGTAGTCTGTTTGACTTGGTTTCTAGGAAATTAATTGGCTCAATTTGAACAAACATTTAGCTTTTTCTGTATACAACTTAATTGCCTTTAATGGTATGTTTGTGTACTACAGACAGTGAATGCAAGATAGGAAATAAGATGTCATACATCACTGTGTTTGCTTTGAAGTAGCTGGATACCCAGTCGTCTGGAGTAAATCAACCCTGTACCTGGTTTGGACTCTAATAACACACGGTACCTTCCCCAGCTCCTGCCCCCCTGCTAAAGCCTGTTCTGACTGCAGGGTGCCTCGGTGGCATCGTCAGCGTTTCAGGGGTGTTTAGTCCCTGAGGGAAGAACAGAACTTAACTATTGTCCACACAAAAATTGGCAGTGCCAGTTGCTCCTGTGTTGAGGGAAGATGAGGAGGCATTTGTTGCTCCTGTTAAGAACTCAGAGTAACGGGAAGGGCGTGCTTGGCGCAGGGCAGAACCATCGCCTCGCTGCAGCCTTCGGAGCTGGGGCTTCTCTCTGGCTGTTTCACGCAGTTCACTTTCTCGTTCTTTGGAAACAGAAACCCGAGTACCTGGGAATAACAGGTATGACAGCAACAGCAAGAAAGGACACCCTCGCATTTGCGCTAAATACTAAATAACTAGTATACTAGACAACTAATAACTAGTCTCAGTTGTCTAATATAAACAACATTTAAATCCTGTTGATATGGGGGAAAGGAAATAAAAATATAAACACTTGTTCAAATGTCTGTAAAGATTATTTTGCTATTTTGAATTCTGAAATATAAGGGCCCTTGGCTTCTACAGCAGCTTAGCCAAATGCTCTATAAAGTATTTTACCATTATTACGTATGGGGCTGTGGCTCAGTTTGCTATTTCTAAGCAGTGTAAAATTTTCTGTCGATTTTTTGTTTTGCCAGGTCTCAGCTCTAATAGATGTCAGCTCAAATAGATGATTTGTCATCTTCCCCTTAGAAAGAGGTTGGGGTCAAGAGGAGGTGGCTTTTCTGGTCCCTTTGAGCTGCTGGGGCACGCTGAAAGCATTCGCCAGGATCCAGCTCCCTCCTGCGGGGAGCTGCGCAGCAAGAGCTCGCAAAGGAGTGCAGGGAGATGGATGCAGCATCCGCAGGGACAGATCTGGTTCTGTGCCATGGTTTTCTGTACAGTTACTGTTCTGTTAATTCTGGTCCTTGCTCTAGGTCTTAAACTCTTCTTAAACTGAATAGCTTCAGCTCTGTTCATTTATTGGCAAGTTCTGGGCTCTCCACGTTTGTGCATTAAGCATGGTTTTAGCCCAGGGATGAAGGTGGGCCTAGTCTCTACAGCTGGGCTTGTCTCAAACTCTCCAGTTTCATGACGAGAAATAACCCTCCTTCAGAAAAAGACAAAATGCAAGCAGCAGATTAACTAAAGCCCAGATCACCGAAGGATTCATCTGCTGTAACTATTCACCACTAATGACCTTTAGCTGTTCTGAGAAACATTGCCTTGTGTTACATTTTCTGACAAAAGCATACTGTGTTTACTTGATCATCTTAAGTGGGTATCTACTTCAGCTATCAGCAGACAAGTGAACCGAGTATGCTCCCATGGGGTACAACAACAGATAGAACAGCTCTAGCTTATTTAAAAGCTGTGGTTCTGTTTAACCAAGAAGTGTACCGCTTTTGATGATCCAGTCTAGTATCTCAAAATAAAGCGCCTTCTGTGGGGGTTGCTTTAGGTCAGAATGCAATTTTCATTTGGTTTGGTATAGCAGATGTCGAGTGAGATGCCCTGAGTCCGATTTGATCCTGTATCTGACATTTTTGTAAGTAAGTGGGGAAACTAAAATTTGTCTCTGATCTACAGCCAACAATTATCCGCCGTTCTCCTCCATTAGCTCAGGTAAATGGTGTTCTAGGTTACCCTGCTCTACCCCCATGCTGCCACCCAGACCTTCCGTCCTTGCTTCCTCCCTGAGCCTGGTAGGTGCCCGTCCTGTGACTCCCGCGGAACGATCAGCTTACCTTCCCTGCTAAGCTGTAGAGGGAAGAATACTGAGCTTTAAAGAGTGAAAGTAAACAACAGCTTTCACAAGACTGGAAGTCCTGCTAGCGTTTCAGACTAGGAGCCCAAATGGAGTAGTCAGTATCAGTTTTAAATCCTACCAGTATAGGCAGAGAAGGTTGTGGAGCTTGCTTAGAGCACCCAAGAGCATGGCTTCTCACAACTACAGTGTAATAATTTCTTTTTGCAGAATCTGTGTCATCACGCTGGCAGAAGCCCATCCTCTTCTTCAAAGTGGAAAAACAATTAAAAGCATTAATTACCAAATCAGTGCCAACTGTAGCAGGCTCCAGAATAAGGTGTCTGGGAAGTCAAAAAGGGTACGGCTTTTTGATTTGGTTAGTTTTCATTTTAATCTCTCACACTGCCTGAGACTTTCTGTCCTTTCTAGGATAGAAACTTACCAAGTTACCTTTGCATTTTATTTTAAAACAGCCCCTCCACAGCTAAAGAATGTAGACTTTCTTGAGAGGTGCCTGTCTAACTGTCCCAGCCAGGGTCTTACAGTGCTCCTACAGCACCGGTGGCTTCCAGTGTTGCTCAAACCAAGGCTAAAAATGCTTTCAGTCATTTTTTTCATAGTGTACAGAGGGACTTAAACATCCCTGAAAAGATAAAAATTTGTTTCTACCAAAATGCTGAGATTTGGAGACTACCGTTTTTCTCAAACAGATCTAGATAGCAGTGGGCTAGTTCAGTGTGTTTCAGGGTGGGTTTTCAAATATGTGTAGTTTAACCTGGTTATACTGAAATCAGTGGTACTGTTTTTCTCCTCTCTTCCCTGATTTTAATCTGATCAAACTACAAGTCTGTTGTTCTGAAAGAAACTTAATGATGACAAAATCTGTAAGCTCTTAACAAGCTTCTATTCGATTTGTGCACAGAACTAAGTTGGCATCTTCCCCTCTGTAGGGAAGCACAGCTATGTGACTTGCAATGACCTGTAACTATCACACTTCCTTGCTTTGTTCTGAGAAGCTTATAAACTTATGTTGCTGATGGTAATACTTGAAAAAGCCCTGTGTAATTAAAAATACATGTATGTTTGTTTTCTTTTCAAATGCAGGGAGCTCAGTTTTTAACAGAACTTGCCCCTCTGTGCAGGATATCTTCATCAGATGGAGAGGAATACACCGTTTATAGGTAAGGTTTTTCCCTTTTTCTTCTTACCTTGACATACCATGCACTTCTACTGAATCGAAACACTTTTGCAGTTGTATACGAGGGCGACTGATAGAAGTGAATGAAAACATTCTTAGCAATCCCGCTATTCTGCAAGAAAAGGTAAGACACTTTCTTGATTTTTATTTTCTAACTTTTATTTCACTGCTAACTTCAGTCTTGCTTTTTAGCCATCAACAGAGGGATACATTGCAGTGGTTCTACCCAAATTTGAAGAAAGCAAGAGTATAACTCAAGGACTTCTGACACAGAAGGAGTATGAGGAAGTTTTGTTGAAACGTCTTAATTCTTCTTCATGAAATTAATTATACAGTTATCATCTGTATTTGATACTAAATAAGCTACTTCTATTGTACACTGTAACTTTCATGGTATGGAAAGTGCCTGTTTTTAAAAGTGGAACTTAAATGCTTGATTCATATAAGAATAAACCAGTTCAAATAGTTTGTATATTAAAATTTGCTTTCTCTTCTTCTTTGAATTCTAGACTACAAGTTTTTAAATAAGCACAGAATGATATGTTGGAGAGTATTTATGTTCCACAGGCAGCTTTGCTTCTGCTCAGTGCAAGCATAATACATACAGAAAAATCGTATGATTTAGCCATCACTTAATTTAGCTAAACTAATACAATATGGAGTTTGACAAAGATGAATTGAAAATAAAAATGCAACAGAAGCCTATGTGCAAAGAGCAGACAAACTTGAAAATATGTATTTCACACCAGGTTGTATTTTCATGGCATACAGAAGTCAAATAATGCCCTTTGTACAGAAGTTTGTCATAATCAGTATCTATTTTCTTAAATTTTAAATGGTACAATGTAAAGTCTACATAATACTTCAGTGGTTCTACATGCAATTCAAATTCTGCTCAGTAAGTTTTAATAAAAAAAGGAAGCAACAACTGCCATCTACCAATAAAGATGGTAAAAGAAAAAGGGTTTGAGTCAAGAGTATTAATCACTTAGAAATACACTTTTGGAAATATGAATCATGTCAACAAGATTAAAATTCAGTGGTACAGCTATTGAAAGAGGTTTTTTTTTCCTGGAACTACTTCATTGCAGGTATAACTCATAACTAAGATAACATTTCAGTGCTTTAGGCCACAGCCTTTCAGACTATATTCCTGATTCTGCTTTATCAATTACATAGACTGAAATAGGCCAGAGATGAGTTTACAGACTTCAGCAGTAGTGTTACATATAGCATATGCAGCACAAGGTTCTTATAAAACGTCTATTAGCAGCATCTTTGGGTTGAAAAATTCATTAAGACATTCATAAGCATTAATTACAAAACCGGTATCCATAGTAAGCATAGGAAAGGCATTCACATTATAAAAATACATAACAATTAGACTAGTTGGTGTTGTAATTGCTAAGTAATGGGACATCTATTAGATGTGACAAAGGTCAATAGTTTTAATTCAAATTCACGTGGTTTGACTTTCCACAAATGAAAGCAATATTGAAAATTCAGCAAGTGTTATTTTCAGATGGGAGTTCCTGCATTTCTAAGTGCTGTAATTACTTGCTCTCTAAAAATGTCATATTTGCTACATGATTTTCTAAAGATTTGATGCCAAATGTCTCGACTCTTCTTTCTGGAGTGCGTGCACTTGTGCCAGTTTGTATTCTGTCTTCTCTCCATGGTGGAGCAGGTTTAAGACAGCCATTTCCTGCTTTATTCTGCATATTAAAAAAAAAGGTTTCTTAAAAAACAAACAAACAAAAAACCCCAACAAAACAAAAAAACCCCTTTAAAATACTGCAGATAAACCAAGTACTCACCTTTCTCAATAATTTACAGCAAAGTGGAAGAAGCTGGCATAACAGAGTCATCACATTCCTTGTTTTCAGAATGCATGCATCAACCTAAACAAGACAAGAGTAGAGTAAGAACACTCATTACTTTTATTAGGCAATTGTTTAATGCATAAGATGATAATCTATTTCAAGCTTGAATAGGTAATATTTGTCCTGCATAAATCCCTTCTAATCAAAAGATTTTGCCTACCTTTTTTGAATTTCTCTATGTAGTATGTGTAAAGCAACAGCATCCCTTCTGTTAACCCAAGACTTGAGCTAGGAAGCAGATGGGAATGACACACATCCCAGGAGAAGGAACTAATAATAATGTAATATTGAACAGTAACATAAGTGTCTTAGAAAGGAGCTCTTACCACCTAAGTATGATTCATCACAGTTCTTCAGAAGGGCAACGAAGCTGGTGAAGGGTCTAGAGACCAAGTCTTATGAGGAGCGGCTGAGGGAACTGGGGCTGTTTAGCCTGGAGAAGAGGAGGCTGAGGGGAGACCTCATCGCGCTCTACAACTACCTGAAAGGAGGTTGTAGCGAGGTGGGGGTTGGTCTCTTCTGCCAAGTAATGGGCGATAGGACAAGAGGAAATGGCCTCAAGTTGCGCCAAGGGAGGTTTAGACTGGACATTAGGAAAAACTTCTTTACTGAAAGAATGGTCAGGCCTTGGAACAGGCTGCCCAGGGAAGTGGTGGAGTCGCCATCTCTGGAAGTATTTAAAAGAGGCGCTTAGGGACATGGTTTAGTGGGCATGGTGGTGTTGGGTTAACGGTTGGACTTGATGATCTTAGAGGTCTTTTCCAACCTTAATGATTCTATGATTCTATGATTCATGTTTTTCCTTTTGTTTTATGTCCGGTCAGCATGATTTAGGAAGCCATGCATCACGTAAGCCTTACCTTGATATGAGTTACACTAAAAGTTAGCTAAATCTTAAAGCATTTGAATTTATGCCTCAAGTCTAATGCTCAGCATAGGTCACAAGTCTGGGCCCTCAACAAACATTAATTTGATAGCCTATTATCACTATGTTGTGATACATCACTTCGTATAAACACACTGGAATTCCCACTTAGCTTAGCTAGAGAGTGTAAAACAAATCAAGCAGTAGCCCTGAGGTGCTCAGTTTGGTTTTGAGTGACTTGGATGCTCTATCCAGTTTCAGACCCTCCTGTAAAATGGAAACATCTTCTCCATAGCTCATTGGAAACAAACATCCAAGTGCATAGAAACGGTCTTGCTCACATTGATCATATTGCTGCTCAGGGATACTTGAAGTTCTTCAAAAAGCCTGCTCTCTATTCCGCGCTAAGGTTTGCAGATCTCCTTCTCGTGGTAACAATGCTGAAATTTTTATGGCAGCTGTATACATATTTACTTATAACAAATATGAATAAACTCACCTACCTACTGAGAAACAAGCATGTGTTTCAGTGAAAGAGTCTTTGGGGTTTCGAATTTGTTACATTTATGTTAAGCATCAATAACAACAGAATAACAATAATTGTTATAGTGTTGGAAATACAAGTTACCTTGATTAATACTTTGATCACTGAAATCCTTTCTTAGTGAGGTACGCTTAATTATAGTTCATATTTCTCTGAATGAAGTTCTAGTGGATTACAGTATTATTACTGTAATCTAGTGGATTACAGTACTATTATATACAGTAGTACTCCATCTCATATTATTCAGCTGAGAATTCTCAGTTGCAGCATGATAAAATTCCAGTATCTCTCTTTATCTAGTGGGCAAGTTGAGGGAGACGTTGACAGAAGTTCTTTGAAAAAAGTTCGCAGCAGTAAAAAACAATATAAAGTAGTGGAAGCCTATGGACACCTTTCCACCTTTGTTTTTTTTTTTTAAGAGCAGTCCAGGAACATCATTGTCTTTGGAAACATTTCTGTAAACTCTTTCACTAGCAGTGAAATCCAAAACCCAAACAATAATTTCGGTACTTTTAGTAATAGGAAGGAAAAAAATCCTATTACTTATTTTACTGATTCTTAGACTCTAAAGATGATAAGCTAAGGGTAGGGAAACTGTTCCTTAAAACATTAGTATCAATGGTATATCTCTGGCCACTGGGCTAGTTATACAAAACTTGGATATCCATGCTCCCTAAAGAAAACATTCATGTAAGCCTGTAGAGCAATACTATCCAAGCTATCCACTGGCAGGCTTCCATGTATGCTGGGCACCAGTGTACCATATTTTCCCTCCTATCAAACTCTCAGCACAAATGAGGGGAGTCAGGTCAAGATAAACTTCACTGAAGCCCTTCTCTGGTAGTGGGGAAAAGAAAAAAAAAAAGGCTAGAAAACAGTAGCACCCATGCTAAAGAAAATCCCTTCCCGAGATAACATAGTGTGGTAAATGGCTTGGATTACAGTTATCAGTGAGGGATGTCCCAATAGACAAAACATTTTCAGAAAGGGGAACAGTTCTTACTGTTCTTCCTCTATACTTCGCACATCAGCTTCTCAAAACATGTTAAGTAAAAAACAGTACTTCAAATTGAAGTAAATTCCTCTTCTACATAACAAACAGCAATGATGACATATTGCACAGCAGAAAAATGTTTGCACAACAGCGTAAAATTTTGTACTTATTCATTTTTATGGTCCTCTGTCAATCCAAGAAGTTCAGCTGTCATGAACTGTTTTCATATTTTAAAGAGGAGCATAAATTAGTAAGTTACTGTATTTCAAAACAAGTTAGGTCTTACTTTCAGGAATATATGTAATTTTTACCTTACCTTTGTAAATGTAGCACTTTTACCCTGAACAGAAGCTTTAGCCGTTATCTGGAGCTGCTTGCACATAGAGATCAGTTTTTCAGCCTCCAACAGAAGCAAAGGTTTGTCATCATCATGTACCTGAAATGTGTTTCAGGAAGACAAAACCACTCTGTGTTAAAGACTCCGATATTAAGTTAACGGAGAAGACAGCACAACCAGCTTTTAAGCAGTATCACTAGTGTCATAAGCTGAACGGCTATTTTAGAGGTCATACATCACCTGATCAGAAAAAGCATGAAGAGCTGAAGCAAGCTTTGTGCCCTCTGCCGCAAAAATCTAAAAAGGGGGAGAAAGCATGTAACAAAATGAACCAGAATGAAAGATGAGGCTCTTTTTCCTTGTTAAGAAATAGTATGCTATAAAGTAAAAAGGTAGCAGGAAATATTTGTGATAGTTGTATACATTTATAATTAGCAAGTCAGCAGTTTGCAGTGACTTCTGAAATAACAAGCTACACTACAAATTGCCATTCTCCCAGATAAGCAAAGTTTAAGCGCTTTCCCTTTACATATAAAAAAACCTGACTTCCAATTATTTTTCGCACTGTAGCAGCTCACAAGAGTTTTGTGGGTAGATTACTCCTGCCATGTTTGTTTATTGTCTTGACAAAGGTAACCAGTCTCCTCTTAAACACAGGCATGTATTGGAAATATCATGCCACATTCCTTCATTTGGCCCCTTGTCTTTTGTTTGTATTATTCAAATTTTTACGTCTTCTTTCTTTCCCATGAAAATACTGCTGCTCAGACTAGGATGGGGTATCCGTTAACACTATCAGGGACTGACCTAAGTGACACAATGAATACTGCTAATGCACTGAAGTCCACTGTATTTGCCATAATGCCAGTTTGCTATTCCTACTCCTAACTGGAATCTGTCAGTTTAATGAATGCTGTCTTAAGCTACTACGGGAACACTGAAAAGTTAGCTTTCAGAAGGTAACGTACCAGAGTTAGGCTGCTTAAAAGCTACAGTTGCCAGTCAATTCATGGTACACTATACTTATGTGTAAGGAATCAGAGAGTTAAGTTCCAATTTGTTCTTCACTCAGAGTGCCTAACTCCTATTTTGTTAAAAATATATTACCTCTGCTTGATGAAATAAATCTTGAGTAGTTTTCAGAAGTCCTTCTCCTCTGTGGGAAATAATGAAAGCAGAATATATGCCGTGTACAGACTGCAGATTATTTTGCCTGCTACTTGCATATAATATAAATTTAGTATCTCTCTCTCTCACCCCCATTCACACCACTGAACTGTAAAATATCACTCTTTTAGAAGATACTATGCATAACAATAACTTACTACAGGAACTGCATTTCAAGATATTATATAAACACCTCAGTGGCTAGAGCACTATTGGGAAATTAGCAGTGGTTCAGTTCTCATCAGCTGAACAAGAACAGAAATCCATGTCTCTGGCATACTGAGTACTATTGGACTAGTAGGTAAGAAAAAATCTCAAGTCTTATAAAAAAAACCCCCTACATTCTTTAAATAAGAAAGCTGACATTGCATGGGCAAGTTTCAGAAGAACACCTTTCAGTACAGCAAAGATCAGTAATTCTAATCTACTGTTATATACCTGTGCTTTAACTCCCTTAATTTTGAAAGTATTTATGAACATGCTTCTTAAAATGTTTTCCGTAACCAAGAGATATTTAAACAGCTGTTCTGCAACAAAACAGATGTTTAGCACTTTAAAAACCTCCTAATTTTATTATTAAACAGCTTAGAAATTTACAGGAATTTATAAAGTGTAAGGATAGAAATTAAAATTCCTTTCTGAATGTGTCCCAATTATTAGTCTGAAAATGAAATTGTCTTATTTCTTATAAGCACTGTTAATGCTCTTCCCACCAAAACACGCTGCATACAGTGTAATTACCTGGTAAATAAATACATGGAGTAGGCCATACTTGACATGCCTTGTCCATGTTGCACGATCTCATTCTCCTGATCCTCCCACTTCTCTGTCTCAGAATCCACATCAGATGTGAGCAGATGCAACTCTAATCCGAGCTTTGCAATTTTTGCCTGTTCCTGTAAATGGTAACCATATTTATGGCACTTGAAAACACATTCTTCAGACAAGATTTAAAAAAAAAGAAGTTTTTTTACTAAAATGATGGCATCTTACCTCAGTGTCTAGTTTGACTGGCTTTAATGCTTTCAGATTTGCATTATGCTTCTGTTTCAAACAAAAAATAGTATTTTTAAATAAAAGGAATTAGTAATCATTTTACTAACAAATCATAAGAGATGGCTCTATACTCAAGAGGCAGACTTTGCAGCAGAGTTCCAGTGGTTCAGACAAACTTCTCAGTAGAAGCTGAGAACCTGTTCTGATCTGGTTATCCTCCTGCAATGGCATGTGCAAACAGGGTCTGTGCCTACAGACACCCTAAAGTTTCAAGGAAAAGACCTCTTCCACAGTTCTCAGACTCCACTTCCTCAAGCAGTACCACCTCTTCCCCCCACCCTCTAAATCCTCAGTAATACTTAGGACTAATAAACAGTCTTAATCAAGTACTACTGCACTGATTTTTGCATCAAAGATGATACTGATATAACAGGGACTTGGAAGTTGATTTAGCTAGTAGTGAGCTGATCTAGGGTACAACCCATGTAAATGCTAGTGTGACGATGTAGCTCATTACTCTGTGTCACTTTGTTGAAGTAGCTGGAAACAAACACTGACACTTTGATCTTTTTATGGGTTTCCTTCTTTTATTTAAGTCATGAACTACCTGAAACACCAGTCTGGCTGGAAGCCAAATATTGGCTCAGATTAAACTTGGTACTGATGTGAGTGGGCTATCTGATAAGGCAGAGCTTGCCAACTGCATAACACATATACACAGTAATACATGATTTGTTTCAAATCAATTTGCATGTAAAGAGCAGCAGTTCCTGGCTTTAACTTCATGTGCTGGTGCTGTCACTGTGCAAAGACAGCAAAAACTAACAGACATGGGAGCCACAGTCCACATTCAGAAACTGCACTGGAGTACAGAGGAATGGAAAGTACAAAGTTGGTGTCATAACTTGGAGAGGTGTGAGCCACTGGAGGAGGTTGGATGATAAGAGTGCACGACTAAGATCCTTGTCTGAGAATCTGAAAAGAGCTGCTACTCATTAGTGGGAGTACTTGGGCAAATTAAGCTCAGTGATGCCTGCAGGGGAAAAAAAAAGCACTATTCATTGTGAACAGCACCAGAAATAAGCTCCAGATGCGGTCTCCATCTCTCACTTCAAGAGTTTGAGAAAAAATAAAGTACTACTATTGAAGTTCCTACTGCAATTTGCTGCTCAGTTTAGCTTTCATGCCATTTCTCGCTTCCGATCCCAAAATTTTTAAATATTCTGAATCTTATGAATGTCCACCCAAATCAGACACTGTAATTCTGCCTATGTATTAGAAATGCTGATCTCATATCAAAAGATTTAGCAAAAAGTGTAAGAACTGATACTCCTAATTGTCATTTAAGTTTGACCATATTGCATACTAGAGATGCAATTCAAGAAATGCTGATTTTAAGGCAGAGTCTTAAAACAAGAAAGGAACACAAAGCCAAACTAGATTTGTGTGTAAACACAAACTTTGGGCTACAAGGTATGGCAAATATTTAAGCTGCTGAGTGAAGGGTATTCAAGAAAAAACAGCACTCTAGCACAGGTAAGTTTTTTCTATCCACAAATAACTAAAAAAACCTCAGAATGTTTGTCAGATATGTAATTTTCTCCATTCTAGTGTTCACTCACACTATCTGAATAGGAGAATTGGTAAAAATCAGATAAGCAGTTATTCTGCTAGAAAACATGATTTGATACCCAATACTATAGAGAAAAATATACCTGTGCATTAAGCACACACATGAATCATCACTGCTGCTCTGTCCTCAACTATGGCATGGTCTAGGATGCCACTCATTACCAGCAAACAGTACAGTCACAATTAAACAGGTGTAACAAAATATGTAATCTAATTAGATCGACAGGAACAGTGTGGCTTCTGTGCAGGGACAGTGTGGGCAGTAGCCAGGCACAGCAGACCTCTGTGATGGCAGTAGGGAGAGAAGGAGGAGTACGGAGAGCCACAGCACTGGGAAGAGAGGCAGTTCCAAAGGTTAGTGCATCAGTTAGGCAAAGAAATTACTCTGTGAAGAAACTCTGTTGTCTTATGGATGTAATCTACATTTCCTGTCTACTTCCAAACTGTGTATTAATCATAACTCCCCCAAATCTACGCATCTTGCAAAATTTAAAAGAAGGCAGCAACCTTTCAAATAGTAACAAAGCAGAACTGTTTAAATCCTGGGAATAAAGTTTTTATTGAAAGTATTTTTAAAAGACATATGAATCAATAAGTGGGAATCTGACTTAGAACATTTCTTCTTTACATCATGGCTGAAGTCCAGCAGCTATGTAGCTTAGTCAAACCGGTGAGGGACAAAAACCCTATCAAAAGTCACTGAACCAATCTGTTTTTCAGCCTCAATATTTAGTTCCATAACTGTGAAATTCACCCATGCTCACCCAGCCTAACATTATATTCTATTTAAACCTGCAGATTGGATTTACAATTTATGACCTTTTATCTTTTCATTAAGGGTCAGAAGTAGCATATTGTGTTTGAAGTCACAGAATTGCACAACAGGAGACATGAAGACGGGATCATTTCACACCCAAATTCCTCAACACTACAGGTTAAGGAAAGAAAGCAAGGAGAGAAAGAAACAAGCTAGACCTTACTGTACCTTCTGAGATCATTCTTCCCCTTCTTCCTACCCATGAAAAGATTCGGTATGTAGCAAGCGAATCAAATGACTGATGACGTGATACTAACAAGGTTTAAGAGGTTTCCTAACACACAGATGCTCTCAGAAACAATGCAATACCATTATAATCAGCTAAGTATATTAATTACCTCACAACTAAACCTGGACATTTGGTATAGCTTTTTTCTCTGCATTAAAAACATTTACGATCAAAGAAGGAAACAAGAAGCCGTTATTTGAAGAGCCTACAACAGGCTTGAACATGTCCATTTGTTCCAAATAGGTCAACTCAGGCAACAACGTCAAAAAAAAAAAAAAATCAGATTATCAAGACTTATTTTCAGTGTGTTGCAGCGTATTCTTACTGTTTTAATAGTAACAGTGCATTTTTTATTATATAGCGTGACAGCTGAGTACGTAGTAAAATATGTCACACTAATGAACAGGAATTAAAGCTCATGTACAATCAAAGTGATTAAAGCATATTATGTAACTAGTTACCCTAGTTTTCAGTATGTTTGTTATTCATTTAATAAACTGACGAAGTTTGATATTTTACTGTCAGCCATCCAGTCAGGATGCATGTTACCAAGCTATTGCTATGACCTCATCAAGGTGAGACATGGAAAGAAGTCAATTAGTTAATAGCAGATATAAAGTAAATACAACAATCCCAAAAGCAACTTACCCCTGGTCTGGGCAGTGATAGGTAGACACGCTTCTCTCCTACAAGGAACACACACATTTACATGGAAATTTGTATGCAGATTTTAATCAATGGGATCACATGCCTTACTTCATCCTTCCTTAAGTTGCAGTACTATAAAAGCAAATTACTTACCTGTAAGTTTTGAATATTGCAGAAGATTCCCTCTCTGTCTCATGCTTCCAGAGCGAGACAAGCCAAGAACTCTGCACTGTTCAGATTTTAGGTCTCAGCAACTGGCAGTTAAGAAAGCTCCTCTGAACAGTTTCCCTCAGTAAGATTTCTAGTCCCCTGCATACAACGCACAAGCGAGTAAAGAAGCTCTCCAATGACTGAGTAGCTATCGCTACATGCATTCATTTTGTTGCAAAGTACAGAACATACAATAGTAGTTCCACGTAAGGCTTTTCTTGGCATGGGTTGGATTGTCTAAAATTTGGAGTAGGCAATGCCACTAGTGAGAAATACCTAGGCAGGTTTTTCTAAGTAATGCCAATAAACCCCTCATGTTGTACGGTACTGTACGTATCCCATGTGCACTGTATCTTATGAAGAAAAAAGTTCGATAGCATTTTACACACTTATTGAATTATTTCTTATATCCCCAAGAGCCTCAGATATTCCAAGTCTGAGAAAAACAAATGGAGGGAAAAAAAAAAAACAACAACTTTTAGGTGTTATCTAAAAGTGGATAAGAAGAGTTTATTGGCAACAGGAAACAGTGCCCGGGCTAACAGCCTAGGGTTAGAGCTCCAGTTACCAGAAGACTTAATTATCTATGAAGACTTACATTTATTACAATAGATTCAGGAGAGGAAAGTCTGCTAAACAAAATTAAAATAAAATACATTAAAAACTTAAGCGCTACTGAAAAATATATTTTACCTGAAGAACCAAAGGGCTACTATAATGGATATCAGTACCAGGTTTGCATAGAGATGATGCATCTTGACAGCCAAAGGACAAGCAACAAACCCCCCTACAACTGCTATTTCCTCCTCTTGTATCAGCTCCTAGAGAAATTCCATTCTGAGTCCTCAGAATGGAAGACAGTTCTCTTGTGCATTCGAGATTTTTTGAAAGTATGCTCTTTATCTCCTGACACCACAGAAAGATCATGAGCTCTGTGTCTAGGCAACTGACTCCTGAAAAACAAATTTTAGTAAGTTGACAAGTGTCCCTCAACCCTCTTGATAAGTATGAAGAATGAAATTCTTCCTTTCTAAGATCACCTCCTCCTTCCCCTACCCAGTTTTGCGAAAGATGAAATGAGCTATCAGGGCACAAGCTGCCTAACTATTTTTTTCAGAGCGCAGAGTTATTCAGATATTAATTGCCCAAACATGCATCCAAACAAGATTTCTCACTGAAGACTGATACAAATTATGAGAAGTGATTTACAACATCCTATGTATCAAAACATCATAAAGGCCATGTAAAAAAGCGTGTGAGACATACCAAGAACAAAAGCTAACTTGTAAGTTTAAAATGCTGTAGCATAAAAGATCTCCTTGGTGCTATGTAAAAACCTGTTGTGCCATGTTAAAAAAAAAATTCAAACACAGAAAGCTTTGACATAACAAATGAAATCCAAATGCATACTGAGAGGACACACTACTCACACACAGAAGGTAGGCATTCAGAATTACAGAAACCAAATGGAAAGAGGTGGTAAACAGAAATTAAAAAAAAATTGTTTTTGCTTTTCAAGCAATTCCCATTATTTGGCTTTGCAAGGCTTAGTTGCTCACCATATTCAGAAAAAGGAAGGATCTCACTATTTATTTCTTGGAACATTTAAAAAAAACCCCAAAGAACCCAAAAAATACACACACAAAAAACCCACCTCAGCGGACCCACAGATACCAGACCTTTCAAAAGCGCATATCAACTCAGGCCAGAGATAATCCTACTACATCAGAAAATACTTAATCACATCAGTATAATCACAAAATTATTATTTGATTCCATTAACAAAATACACATCTATAGTTTTTCAGGTACTTAATTTCCTCAGTTTGCACAGTCAGATCTTGCTATAATAGCAAAAGGCTTTTCGCCATATTATGATCTTCCTTTTATTTATTCGAGTCTGCCTTTGTCTTTCCTGATGTGTTTTCTCTAATACGTTTTTCCTTTTTTATTTTTTTCATTTAAAATTAATTTTTATTAGTTCATTCTGTTTGTCTTCCAATTTTACACTTTCCAGCAGTTCCAGTCATGTTTTTCCCTCCAAAACGTCTCTATTTCAACTTCTAAATCCTGCTTTTGATCTCACTTCTTATCTGACAGTAGGATGGCTGCATCCCTGCTTCACCCTTCTTTCTAGAACTCTAATTTCTGAATTGTGAAATTCTGATCTGTATCCCCTACTGATCAACTACGGCCCTCCCAAATCCTCATGGTCATTTAACTCCTCTCAAATCAAGTGGGCAAAACAAGAGGAGAGCAGAAAATGAAATTATCTTCATAAATCATTCTCTCACTTCTGACCAAGTTACAAGGGAGCAACCAGGGGATTATTCACATTCTTCTCCAGCATGTTGAAGCCCGAAAGTTAGGGGAAAAAAAAAAGAGATTGGCTGACATCCAACAGATGGGATCAATGAGAGGTACTTTTGTTAGGTGATTCATCTTAAAGTGCAAGAGCTTCAAAGTTAGGTATCTAACCTAAACTAGTAATTCTGAGAACAAACCGATCCCTCCACAGGCTGAACCAAATCTCCCAGCTGACAGGAGCCACCCTCTAGAGATCCCAGCACTCTCCTCGGCCCAGACCAGCCACGCCACGTTTCAAAAACCAACATTGTGCAGAATGGGCCTCCTCACCGTTGGATTAAAAAGTGGTTTAGGATTAAGCAGAAGGCGGCCAACTCTACCTCAACTTTACAGCTCTGCATAGCACAGAGACATTTTCAAAGTAAACAGGAGGGTTACTGGGCTGTGGTGTGCTCAGCAACCTCCACCACCCCTACATGCACGCACACCCCCCTCCCCAAGACAAGCCCATTTCAATTTGGGCATGATCTGGTGCGATTACATCAAAATTGAGTAAAATACTGCTTCATTTCCAAGCTAAATCTGGCTCTCTATCCATGTGAGTTTTGAACCTCAGTATGAGAAATACCTAATTTGCTGATATGAAAAAAACTCTGGATAAGGAGTTATGCAATTGCTCATAAAAATAAAGAAATGAGTATAAACAATGTGAATCTAGTGTAATCAGAAAAATGCTTCTTTTATTTGATGTGTCCAGCACATTTAGTCACCATTCAATTTTTGCCTCTAAAGTTGTATTCTGAACTCTCCAACAAAACCAAACATTCAAATTGGTAGTACAAAAATACAAGTTTTTAAACTGAGGAGGAAAAAAAAAATATACCTTCTTACTGTAACTCTATCTTTTGTTACACACAATCACAATTCTACTAGGAATAAAGCACTTGTTACATTTTAGTCTGTAAAATAAAGACACTTTTACCAACCTCAACATTAGGATAAGTATCATGAGCTACAAGAAGAATAAAACCTTATAAAATATTGTGAAACTTCATTGTGTTTGGAGGCAAAAGTTTTGTGAATGCCACTCTTATAAACTCTTAGAAAACAAATATTTTAGTTTAATTTATTCACTGGGTCATCAGTCATGTTTTCTAGGAGAAAAAAAATGTTGAAAATAGCAAGGTAACTTCAGAGTATTTTCTGAAAGCAAAAAGGGGGGGGGTGTTTGGGTGAGATTTTTTTCGTTTCTTTTTTTTGACAAGGGTCACTCCAAAGTCCAACAAGAGAAAACAAGCAAACAAAAAGAGATTAGCCCACAATACAGAGGAAAACTTTGTAGAACATGGGTGGATATAAGAGACCAAATGATTTCTAAGGAGGTAACTGACAGTTAATATGAAACAATCCAGATTCAGAGAGAAGTCCCTTGCTAGGCTGGGCCACGAGACAAGGAAAATGGAGACATGATTTCTTAAGCATCGTTTTGGCAATGCAAGACCTAATGCACCCAAGGCCATATAAAGAATACAAGCTACACTTACTATCTTACCAATGGTGGTATCAGAACACTTTATGCTGAAAGACAGACTGAGGAAACAAGAGACACTAACAAGAACAGACTCATCTGGCTATGCCCAACAGGAGAAGATGGTCTCCACTGCACCCAGGCCCATACATGCTATAGCCTCCAACATGCTCAGCAGCACCTACCGGTTCTCTTCTCTCTCCATCAAGCAATGACATTGGGTTGCCTTGCGAAATGATGCTTTAAAGAAAATCGAAAGTACCACTTGTGGAAAATATGTTATCTGCTGTCAACAGCCACAAGAGAAGAGAAAGTTACTAACTACAGGAGAGGCTGGGAATCTGCCGCAACACTTCAAGAACTATTTGTTTGGAGAGCCAAGTATATGCATTGCTGTGGCTGCATGATTCTCATCCTATTATTTTTAAATACAGTAATATATATATGTATACACACACACATAATATATAAATATACAAAAAGGTTATCATTCAACCCTGCTAGACCATTGTATGAATATGAAAAAAAATCAGATACTACATGATCAGCCCTGCAAGTTCCAAATTTTTTGTAACACATTAATATTAAGAATAATACCATATTTTAAGTTGCATTATATAAAATTTAATGCTATGTTTAAAGAAAGTCAGTATGTCCTTGGCTCCCAAAACAAACAAAAAGCCCACTGAAAGTTAAAAGGCCCATAAACAGGATCTGCGATTGCTACACGTCTTTATATGGCATTCCAGTCCAAGGTGGAAGAACAAGTAGGGTAACAATCATGAATTTCTCAAACACCTCCAATTCCCAATAACCTGCGCTACACGCAATTATTGTAAACCCACTCAGAATTTCAATATATGTTTTCCTTTTATAGGTCTTCAGGCTCAGACACACATTCATCCAACAACCAGCAGCAACAATTTTAAGATCTTACTGCCCTGTGGTTCGTTGCTTACTGTCCTCACAATGAAGTTGGCAGAAGAGAACTGCTTACACAAAAACCTGATCAAGTACAGAAAGTTAAACTGACAAAATAAACTCTAAAAATGAAAAAAAGTCTCACATTAATAGCAAGATGAAGTATTGAATCATCGATAAAGTGTCATCTAACCTGAATAAGGATTTACTTTTTCTGTATCTTAGATACAAAAAAATGAAGTCCCTGTATTTAACTAAATCTAAACTTTTAAACCTGAGTGATTTTCTTAAAAATACAAGACATTCAGTATTATTATATATTACATTCTATCTGTGTGCAATTATACCTTAAAGACTGAAACAAACACGTAGCTGCAAGAAGTATGACAGGCTACACTAAAGACATCATCTGAAAAAAAATTAAGTTAAATAAAAATGAAAAACAAAATGGCTTCCATTTTTAAGGTAAATTACCCTATGCTAAAAGTAAACAGAATTTTTTTCTTAGGATTCCCAGTTTTTCTTCTACATGTTGTACAAATACCAATAAACTTACCAACCAGAGAAAATATCCCATGATTGTGCAGAGTCGTCAGAGATTCCATCCAGGAGAAAGGACAGCAGTTTAAAAATCAAATAACTACATTCACTACATTATGAAGTGAATACAAGGCAAGCTGACAGTATAGAATATATAAGTGTATATATATTTTTTTCAGAAATACAGGAAACAAATTAAACATGTCACACAATTCAAGTTATATCTTGATTGTCATGAACTGATATGTCCTAGACAAACCAAAAGCTGGGATGAAAGACCTACACCCCTAATATATGGACACTGCTGGCGAAGAGCTGTGTCAAATACTTTTGTGTCCTTTGAACAGTTCCATTTGATTTTGCTGGAACTAATCACAGTGCAGAAAGTTAAACATACCTAATTTTACACAAATCAGGCCTTTAAATTCTTGGCTGTTTTTCTTTGGAAAAAAACCAATAAGCACCCTAATTTGACATCTATACAAAACCAATATATTTGTGTATTGCAACCTAGATTCTACATTGCCATATGGGATGTGGGACTGTTTATTGCACTCTTCTCTTAAGAAAACAGTATTTCCTAAATCACACTTAAAATTCTTAGACTACATGTTTTGAAAAAGACATTTTTCTATTTCTACAGAGCATTCTTACCTCTTCTTCCTTCAAACACATCATTGATTTCTCTTAACAACGTAGACATGTCACTCAGTTGAGACTCCCAGGCCTCACAGAACACCTCAAGATTTTCTTTTGCAATCTTGCTAGATGGATGTAATGCCAGTGTTTCTGCAGCAGAGATTATCTGGACAGAGAACAAAATATTTGCTACTGAAAGTCCTAGTACATAGTGTTGCACATGAATTCACAAATGCCTTCACAGGCAAAACACAAAATTGAACTGCTACTATTATGTCTTTGTAGCATATTCATCTGACATTTGCAGGCTTGATGATCTTCCTTGTGCATTCTTTTAGCTACCGCCCAATGTTAAAGTGTAACTCTTTCTTAGAACTGCTTTGAACAGTTCAGCACTAGGTCCCCAAAAACTTCATACAAGTAATTTTTACTGATTTATGCCCAGTAGAAGTGACCAGATAAAAGCTAAGCATACCTGTGGGCCAGTGACCTGAAAGGTATCTTCTGCATGTATGCAAGTAATCTCGAGGGGCTCAGTTCCAGAAACATGCCTCAATAAGCGACACATCTAAATATTTTTTATAAATTTAAGAGATAAAAGAATGGTAAAAAAATATGCTTTCATTAGTAGTGAGAAAAGGTGCACGTGCACAAACACACACACACAAAGTTATTGATCGTTCTTTCAGAAACTTACTGGGGACCACACAGCTGGGTGTTTCTCAGGGAGCATTTACAATAAAAACAGGGCTAAATTCCAACTTGGAA
This sequence comes from Fulmarus glacialis, assembly GCF_000690835.1. NCBI lineage: Eukaryota > Metazoa > Chordata > Aves > Procellariiformes > Procellariidae > Fulmarus > Fulmarus glacialis. The sequence continues at coordinate 20,544 of NW_009235041.1, forward strand.
TGTGTAGAAAAATCACCAAGAGAAAGAAAAGTCTTAATAAATAAAAATAAAACAACAACAATTTCACATATTTGTGACTGAATAAACCTGAAAGTAATCAGACACCTACGGAACTTGGAAAAATTGTAGCATAACTGACTTACTCAGCAATTAGCAACTATGTGTAAAATTTAGGCTTTCATCAGCCAGGGGACTGAATTATCTTTGAGCAAATCAGTGTCAAATTAATTTAGGGAAGAAATACTGTTTCCTTTCACAGTAAGCAAAATGTAGTCATCTTTTCTTTCTTTTTTTTTTTTTTTAAATAAGATTAAGAGTGAACTTTGGTCTGAGAAGGAACATCGAAGTTTTCAGATCAAAAGGAGAATCTGTAAGACAGAGACAGCACATATGAAACTGACTGCACTGTCAATCATCAGAAATGGCTATAAGGCATTTGTTCACATACAAACACTATCTAACCTCATGGTTATGCCTGAAAAAAAACCAAAGTGTCTCACTGGAACACAGTCACAGAAAAAGGAGACATTAAAGCTGAAATTAAAATTCCACAGCATTGATTTCCCAGTCCCGGAAGTTCAAGGGTATTGCTTCTGCATATTCATACTTCTGGGATGAATCTTCAAGCCCCGTACGATATCAGAATTTTTTAGAAATTAATGAGTATTAGATGCCATGCAAGTATAGCTGCTGGCATCACCATGTTCCAGATCAAAGTGATGTATTTTTGTATGTCTCCTACTGGTACAGTTACTTCTGCTTGTCTGCCAGACGAGAGAGCAACAAGGTATACATGGCAGATATCCTCTCCACAGGCACTCCTAAGAGCCATGATCTCTCACTAGTCTTGGAAGTCCTATTTGTTCACATGTGTGAATACTACCGTACAAAACCATGAATGTATTAGTACATGAAACATACACACTGCTTTTCACGAAGGAGAAAAGATTTTCAGAGGCCCTCTTGACTGACAAAAACTACACAAGATCTTCAAAACAGTCAAGTTCATTGCATTAAGAAACTTAACCTTACATTCCCAGCATTCTTAAAATGTGTCTTTGGATTTAGCTGTCGTTGGACGCCCACTGCTTGAAAGAAAAAGGCTATCATCTCTACTTGGATCTAGAAACCTATTTTTTAATGAATATTTTAGTCCCAGCATATACATACAGATTGAGTCTAGATCCACAAGGAGAATTGGGTATGACTGTACATCCCTTCTACAACAACTGTATGCCACAGTGATACCTCTGGCTCAAACCCTACCAAGAACAATACAAAATTCAACAGTATACTAGCAAAATAAAATAAAATAAGAATTACAAAAATACAGACCAAAGTCTTCCTAAAGAACAGATTAAGACAAATCCGGCCACTCATTTTCTAAGTGCCTTACAAAATGAAAGCAGCCATGAGCTCACCTCAACAAGTTGTTCTTTCTGCTCTGATAGCTTGCAAGTATACTCTGCTACAGCTTCAAGATTTCCTTCTACTCCTGTGATTTTTAATGCTTTGAGAACTGTATGATCCATATGGTATTTTAGCAGATCTGCTGCCAAAGATGTTGCTGCACTGTGGACCTTGAGTAGCATTAAAAGAAGAAGGAGAGATAAACCTTGGAAGGAAAAAAAAATTCATCCAGTACCAAGTCAAATAAACTTAAAGAGACAGATTGATTTTTCGAAGAAGCAGAAAATTTACTGCCATGAAAGCTCATACACAGCCTGTATATTATCTGGGGCTTTAATTCTTCAATTACTATTCAAAGTACAAAGATAAAATCCACTGCACTCCAAAAAAAAAAAACCCACAACAAAATATGGACAGAAACAAAAGAGCAGCTGGGTAAAATGAGGACATGAAGTTATCACACTGCTGCTTTCCGATAGTGTTTCAGCTGGGAAAAAACAGGTGCATGAATTTCTCAGGCACGAAGTTCAGCAAAAGCATGGCACAATGGCCACTCTACTTCTCATGAAGAACACATACTAAACTGTGTGAATCAGACTGAAGCCACACAGCATTTCAGCTTATAATATATCAGAAATTGAATTCCTATGAATAAATTGAATTCTCAGTGATGCAAAGAAAAGCTTGAATATAATCAGCTTGTGACATAGCCTTAGAAAACTAAAAAGCATCTTTTCTGCAAGGAGACTGAAGCCAGAGATGGGTCTTGGAGAAGTCTCAAACACTCTCCATACACACCCAACAAGCAGTGAGAAGCTTCCCCTTGAAACACATGCCTAAATCCAGACACACTTTCAGACCCATGGACCTGCTGAAATTGTGCTGTGAAGGACTCTGCTTGACAACAGCTATCAGCGACAGCTGCTGCTAGTTCTAGTGACTAGTCATAGGAAGCTTACCTATGCCCTGTAATCAGCCCCATTTTAAAAACATAGGTAAAACCAAAAGAGCAACCTCTTTAGAAATAGCACAGCATTCTTACGCTAAGACTATTATAAGTCTTGTAATATTACACTCACTTTGCTGGACTGCACTGAATATACAACAAACTTGGCTGTTCAAGAAGAAAGTTATTTTTCAAGTTCTTATGAATGCAGTGAGCTTGAAATTGTGACACTGATGGGCCTTGACTCTGTAGAGAAGAGGATGTTTACTAGAACGTATTACAAAATACATTGGATTTTTTTATTCCACTAGACTACCTATTTTTACCCCCTTTCCCTGGCAGTACCTGTGCAGTCCAGAATTAAGGTGGGTTTTTTTGTTGTTGTTTCTTTGGGGTTTTGTTTGTTTGTTTGTTTGTTTTTTAAATTTCATGCAAGAAACCTGAACCGTTGCCTCAAAACCTGCTGTGACTGTTTTTTAAAGGAAAAAAAAAAGCTATGACAACCTGTTATAAACTATTTATATAGCGTTGCTCGCATGCCATTAAAAATTAGCACAAACCACTAATCTCAGAAATGAAGTCAGCTCTGAAGAAAGGATATCTGCAAAGCTTGTAATGTTAGAGTAGGAACTGGCAAGTCTCATTTATATATAGGCTACATAGACATTACCTTTTCATTAGAGATTCTTTTCATCCTGATCTGAAAAAGAAATTTACTTCTACTTAATGCTGTCTCTGATCATTAGTAGGAAAAATCATGTCAAGGAAGGAACATACCTTTTGTTTCTTCCATAAAATGACAGAGATGGGAAAGAACTACTTTTAACAAGGCTGTCTTGTGTTCCGAGCCACCCAGGTTCTCAAAAACATTTTAATTAGAGTCACAATACTTAAATTTCACCAGTAGAGATCCTGGTTGCTGACTGATACACTGCAGCACCCGAAGTCAGACTGACAGGACAGTCTTCCTCAGCCATGTACAGAAGCATGGCTACTCTGGGACCAATCCAATCACTACATAGAGAACAAGGAAAATGACATAATACTCTAAATTTACTTCTACGAGTAGCACGAATTCTGTGCATTTTTAAAAAGCTCTTGCTAAGCAAGCTTTCGTACTCTACAGGTCACCAGAGCAAGTTATACAGAACTTAGGATTTGTTAGTTTAGAGATCCACACCCACTCAATTTGCTTCACAATTTCTAAAGCAGTGTGCTATGTTTTCACCTGCATTGCTTTTAATATGGGGCTACATCACAGGGCACACGTAACCCACTATTTTGTATTTTATGCCACCTCTGTTAGCTGGTTTACAGAAGGTCATTTTCTATTATTGTCACCTGACAAAATTCTTTAACTTAAGTGTGGTAAATGTGTGGTTTTTGTTGCATGATGTTTTCATGAATAGAAACCCGTGGGCAGGACAATATGGCAAGATTTACATTTATGGAGCTGCAAGAAAGTACAAGATATTAATGATTTCTTCCACATACTATATTCCAGCCACCTTTATCTTGATGATCTATGCAATTACATAGCCGCATCCTATTTTGACTGGGAACCCTTCCTCCTCATTCAGCACACAGGAGCGATGTTACTCCAAAAGGATGATCTTACAGTTAAAGCAGCTGAATGTCACTCTGGAAAAGCTCTGCTACTGACTTCCTACATAATGGTGACCAAAGAAAAAACTATTAATCAAAGTGCACAAATTATGTATCCTCCATTTTCTGGGAGCCCAACACACTGCCTGACAGCAGAAGCGCAAAGCACAAAGCAACTGAAATAGATTCAAAGCACTGTTCAAATCTTCAGGACAGCTGCAGGAAATTATAATCCAGAAGACAAAATTCCTCATTTTGACTCTACTAAAAAATATGCAGCGTGAGTTTTTGAGCAATCAAGGTTTTCCAGTTACAGCAGCTGAGAGCTCAGTCTAAGCAAGTTTACCATACTTCTCTAACATCTTTGCACTGCTCTGTAGCCTAGTATTGAAACCCTCACTGTCCTTAGTCTTCATTTCTCCATCTGTTTAAAGGACAATAATATGAAACAGTTGAAAAGATACCTGAATGCTTTGCAAATATTTTGGAAGCTGCCAGAAACCAGTAATTCTGTATTTGGCTCAAATCTGTGGAACAGACAAGGCAGCAATGCTATCCGTTAACAGGGGGGGAAGAACCCTGGATCAGCAAGTGCAATCCCTCCCATGTACCAAATGAGGCAGCTATCTTGTATGTGTATGTAAGTTGACACCCAGCATGCTTACATTCAGGAAAAGAATGACTTACAACAGGCACATACACAGTTGCCAATTGCCTAGAAAAATATCTGAGTATAAGGCACTGTCATAACACATTTCTGCTATAGAAATCAATAGAACAGGTTAAGTACAAACAAATAGCAAATGTAATTTATTCCTTTAAGCACACACTACAAGAAAAAGTATTTAAAACAGTGATGCATGCATCCCCATGGAAAGTTTAGCCTTTACATTTAAAGTAATGATTATATACATAGTACTTATTTCCAAACATTTATTTATTTTTTTATTGTTGTCAGAGTTAGCAAAGAGCCTAGGTATACAACAGATTTCTAATCAATTCTAAGTAAGGACACAGAAGATGCATACTAGCTCCCTGATGTAATTCTGATTTAGCTACTCTTGCCCATAAATAGATACTAGCCTTTTTGGGTACAGGATCCTATTTTACAACTTCACATACAACAAGTAAGAAATTCAAGCTTTTATTCAGTTTATGCTTGCTTAAACTAGACTTACCTCTCTTTTAAGTTCATTCATGCACTGGCATGTTTTTAAAATGGCTACCTCCAAGTCTTCCATGAGATCCTTTGTCTTCTGGTTTTGCTACAAGCCACAGAAAGCAACCGACAAAACATTACATAAAAAACCCAGCAAATCGCACCTTCACATCATGTGTCATTACTTCAAGTTGCTTTAGAAGACAGCCTTTTCTTTCTAGATGTAATGTTTTAATTTGCACATCCTGTGTATATTCTACTTGAAAAATTCTTTTACAGAAACATTTATCACCAAATCAAATCTAAAAATAATAGTGATGCAAGCTAATTGACTGTTTCTGTTCAACAGAAATTTATTTCTAAACCTCACTGAGTTTTTTTCAGGAAAAGGGTTTCCTTAGGCTTTACAACTTCCAAAAATCTTCTGTCTAAACATCCTAAAGTAGAGCAACAGTTTAAGGCTTTTTTTTTTTTTTAAATATAAACACCCTTTTAAAATAAAGTGGCACCTAAAATGTTGTACCAAATGTTCTATATTGAATTACAAAAAGGTTACTTAAAGCATCCTTTTAAGACTTTAGATCATTGTCTAATTTAAACAAGTACAGTAGCTAACAACATTTTGTTGAGGTAGCTTCAATACAGAGGTCCCACTTCTGCAAACAGCACTTATCTATGGAACTACCCAAATGTCAGGAGACATACACTGGGAAAAGAGTTAAGGAGCAGTGATTTTGCACTCTCCTCCAAAATATATTGGAAACAATTATCCTAGGTGGGACCATTAACATGGCCGTAGCTGCAAAAAGATTAGCCCCTCAGAATCTAAATTAACATAAACATATACACACAAAATGTGTGTAGGTATAGACATGCACACCCTCAATTTTGTTTAAAGGGAAAAAACCACCCAAGCCAATATGATAATTTTCTCACATATTCTTATCTGTTCTAAGTCTCAAAGCTACCTGTCCCTCAAATTTAATGCTTTCCTTTAAGTAATCTGTGTAAAAGTGTAACATCACAAAATCACTTTTAACACAAGGAGCATAATGTTTTACACTCAGAGTGTCCTTTTTATTTTTTACTTGTTTAATGTGTACATTTTTGCTCCTTCTATGTGCAACTTTTCTCTCTCTCTTTTTTTTTAAAAAAAAAAAAGAAAAAACCACAAGTGAAGGAATTGTCTAGCCAAAATAAGGTTACAGGAAAACATAAATAGGACAGTAGCTTGTGATCTCATGAGCTCGAACATATCAGGAAGGATTTCAGAAACATTTAAAATTCAATCAACAGCATTAGATTATCTGTTGTGCTCCAGCTAGTTTTCATTAACATACAATAATACAAAAAAGAGCAGATCAGTGATGTCTGTCTAATTTAGACTTGACCTAGGTTACAAGACACTTCTGTTTTAAACTACATTCTTCACTGAAGACTCACAGTTACTCTGCTTGCTAAAAGGAAGTATGGTGAGTGGAAAGGGAAATAATTGGGCACTCGAAGAGCTCTACATATCCCCCAGTTCATGTATCCCCAAGGCACAATAATATATTTTTTTTTTAAGTCAACAATCCCACTTGAATTACATTAAATCCCTCAGAAAATATTCACCCTCCAATGAAGCTGCTGAGCTGAAACTAAAAAGCCACTTCAGTGAGCTGATGCTATTTTATCTGCTTACTGCGTCTTCAGTCACAGTTAGGCTGGGTTATTTATTAATGAAAATACTTAATGCATAAGCACACGTGCACGCCCAAGTATTTTCACGGATCATATACATGCATAATCTTGTACTAAGCTCTCATTTTTATCACTTGAAATATAGCACGTAAATTATTTAGAGGTGATAATTTTCCACCAGTAAGAGAGCTTAGAAATACCCAAGTGTACTGGTTTTGGCTGGGACAGAATTAATTTTCTTCCTAGTATCTGGTATGGTGCTGTTTTGGATTTGTGATAAAAACAGCGTTGATAACTTGGGGATGTGTTAGCTATTGCTGAGCAGTGCTTACATAGCTGCCTGCCAGGGCTAACCACCAACACCAAGCCAAACACAGTTTTAGTTTCTTATAGTTGCGGGATTCTATGCAATTAACATTCTATATGTGTTGTCTTTGTAATAACAACAGTCTGTATTATCAATAAGATTTATATGCTTTTCAAACTGCATTACTGCATTAAGAATACCTGACTGCAGCATCTGATTCAAAGAGGAGAAAAGAAACAAAAATGCTTTCTCGTAAGTAATACACTCAATTAAGTAAGTAATCTATACTAATACACATCTGCCATATTTCAGAGTGTTGGTAAGATTTTATGCTATACGTTTTGCCAGGAACAAGACTGAAAACAAGTCGGCATCAGAAACAGAAACTGCATTTTCCATCTCTGCTTTTCCTCCCCGTTTTGCATGTATCTTCTATCATTTTCAAGGAACAAGATAGGACAAATGACAGAGGGAGGCTTAATGTGCTCTAAAAAGGAAAACTACCGCCATTTAAATCTTATAAAAAGGACAAACGAAAATTGCCTGTAAGTCTTAGTGTCTCTTTCCCCTCGCTCCTCTCTCCACAAGATTAAAAAAACCAGTCAATTTCTTAGAATATTTCCCTTTTCAATAGTTTAAGTGTTTTCAATATTCTGTTGAAAACAAGAAAGAGAAACTCTGGTCACTGCCACAGGATCAAGACAATTGAAGTCTCTGAATTACTCAACCAAAAGACCTAACTGTTTAAGACTGTGCAATGATACTTCTATTCACCTTCTTGTTTCCACTTACAGCTTCATTAAAATTAGTCTACCACCACTAGTAGCCTAATTTAGCCATCAAAGAATCAATGAAGCAATACCACTGGGGCAGGGGGAGGACAGAACATATTGAAGCTGCAGAAGCACAGAACAAACTCTGGCTTCCTTGATCAGCTCTCACTGTGAGGAATACACACAGTTCTCTTTTCCTAGACCAGAAGAAACACTGCATTAAAATTTCTTTCCAAAGTAGAGGTGAAAAGATTTACTTTGCTAAAAGGCTCTTACAGCTTGCATCCACACTGAAACCAGCTGCTCTAGTTCCATTTTAGCCTGTTTAGACAGCTCCAAAATGTGTTCTCTGTGCTCATGACTGGTATAGGCAGAGTCTGTGAAGTCCTCCGTATGTTCCAGGATAACTTCCAGCATTGTTGAAAGGTTCTCTTTTGAGAGAAAATAAAGATTCTCACGAAGACCCTCCACCTTATTCTGAAAAAGAAGCGTACCAGTTCCTTGAATATTTATGTGGTTATACAGTTGTGATGCAGAGAGCAGATGCATCATTTTACATTTTATTTTTCTCCTCAGTGCTTTTTTTTATTATTTACTTATTTTCAAAGTAATCCAACAATTTACTTGTATCCAGACCTTCAGTTTATGGTTTGGGATTTTTTTTTTTTTTTTAATGTACTAATACCATCAGCAAATTACTGGCCACTTATCAGAAGTAACAGCAAATACTTAATTGTTCTACTGCTGTCAATAAAAAGCTTTTAAGTTCCGTAACTTTCAGAAATTGTGTATTCAGATTTTGTTTGATTTTTCCACATCCATATAATCTATTTTGAGTATTTTTCTAAAAATTTACATGTAGCAAATGGAATACTTTGAGGCACTTCACAAAAATTTTAACCAAATTCTAAAGGGGGGGAAAATAAATAAATAAAAATAATAATAAAATCAAAGTTACAGACTCCAAAGAAACAAGACATGGTTGTTCATTAACTGTTCTTAACTGGTATGAAATTTAGAGAAGCCTTTATCAGGAAAAATCGACTGAGCTACAAGATACAATTTCAACTCATTCAATAACATTTCCTTTGAATGACAGTTTGTTCTTTTAAATGTTTGGATGAATATTTTTCTGTGCAGTTTTAAAAATACTGCCAATTACAAAGCAAGAATTCTTCAACAACTATTTTAATGAAGTTCTGATCGGTATCCTGATACTTAAGTTTATTTAACGTCAAGGCATCACCTCAACAAAACATTAGAGTTCTGAATGCATTCTGATTCAGGAGGAGATGGCAAGTATCAAAAGGTGTATTTTGGCAATGACAATGAAATTACAATCACCTCTTGTCAGATTCTCTAACATTTTGGGACAATTATTTAAGTTAACACTGCTGAAAAGATGCAGTTCCACCATTTGAAGTTTAAAAATCCCCCCCCCCAAGTTTTGAGGTAATTTATTAGGCTGTAGAAAACAATACTATTTCTACTCTTACCTTGAATTCTTTGATGCCAGAATATATGCTGATGGGGGCCATTTCATTTTCTCCGTTTGGTCTAGAGTCAGTTACAATTTCTATTACCTGTTCCAAAGCTAATCTCATCCGATGAAAAACTCCGTCTTTGTTTATACGAGCAGATTCACAGTCTGGATGCCTCAAACAAGTCTTTTTGAAGAAAGAAAAGTAAGTATTATGAAAAAGTACACATGCAGTATAGCGAAATGAATGCTTCCTGCTAAGGCAAGTCTAAACAATGTGTTAGAATATGATAAATTCTTTCTGTTAAACTGCTATTGTGTTAAGTAGAATTCATACCGTTACTCAGAATATAAAGATTTTCCTCTACTCATTCTTTACTCTTACACCCTTCTTTAGCATGAAGTTTAAAATGGGGCTGAGAAAGAAGAGTCAGCTACCCTGCCAGATGCCATACTCTGTGATTTATCCAAGTTGTGTAAGAGCTTGCATACTCACTCACCTTTGAAGCAGTTAGGAGCATCATGGTGCACTTCTCAAGAACAGCCCTAGATGCTGCCATTCTAGCCTTTTTCTTCTCATCCTTCAAATCCTGAACACCAAAAGAAAAAATGACCTGAACATTACACAGTATCTAAAATGTTAACTGCTGGAAAAAGGAAACTCTCTTGCAGATGGATGGGTTGTGAGAAAGCTTCTTTATGTCTGACAATGGCTATTTTCAGCCTAACTCATGATCTAGAACTTGCTTTTCAGATAGATTTTAATCTATGCATTTATTCTTGGCTTTATTAAATTCAGATTTCAAAGAAGGAAGATCTCAGAGATACAGAGCGTGTTATGTAAAGTGTCATTAATTCTGCTACCTTTATCATATAGCATTATTGATAAAACAGAAAAATGAGGGGAAAAGAATAGCTGACTAAAAAATATTTTCTGAAATGGGGGGAGGGTAAGGCAGACACAGAGAACACCAGCTTTTTATTGTACTGCAGTGAAGGAAATATAAAATAAATCTTTCGTCTACTTTGAGTGTTGTATTTACTACATACCAGTAGTAAAGAAAGTTTTAACAGGCTAAAAAAGCAATTTCTCTGTAGAAAGGCATTGAGTACAGAAACTTTCCAAGAACTCTCCAGGGAGAGGGATGTATCTGCAAAACCGAACTATACCCCCAGAGAAGTTCATCAAAAGGGAAGAATTTAGAGTCCAAACTGGGATGGAGGTGGGAGGGAGGGAAGAGGGCAAAACATGAATCCCTCAATGCGTAAGAGGGTCTAACAAGAGGAAGAACTTACAAAGCTACAACTAAGATCTTCTCAATGCTCGCAAAGATAGCTGAGTGCTATTTGAGTGTTAAACAGGCAACTGAATGGGACCAGCTGAAAAGGAAACAGTTTACAGGATGGAATTAATCCTAATTTACCCTAGATTAGCAAAAAACCTCAGATAAATCACAGCAGCAGTCTGTTTTGACATTTTTATTTAGCAACTACAGAAAATCTTTAAGATCAAAATCACCACATTTAAAAAAAAAACACCTCATTTCTGAAATCCTGACATTACATTCTCATAAATCAAGAGTTTCTGGCATACTTGTTATAATTACACTAAGGAAGAATACTTTGAGGGATGTTTCCTCCCAATAAAACTAACAATGCCACATAGCAGCCTACACACTGTAAAGTGAGCATATCAAGAAAGTCCTGACACAATTTAAAAAGTAGTAATGAAACACGCTTTCCAAAAGAGTCAAGTAGGCAAGGAAGGGAGAGCCAAAGACCAGTTAACACTGAAAACCAAAAATAGTTGAAAAGAATATCACTTACTAGTAATGCACCTGTCTCTTTCCAAGGAACAACTGCTATGAATATTTCAGGGAGAAATAAAGAGAGTTCATTTCCAAGCAGGTATTTCCTTTAATTATATGTAGCTTTTCCAGAACTGATTCTTTGATACTGAGCATGTACTTAGTAGACTTGGAACACATCAACAGTAAAAGGACATGCGTAAGTTTGGCCAATTGTTTATACAAATTGAATTCTGTATTTTGCTGGATATCAGGGACTCTGTATATCTATATCAGACCCTGGTTCAGTTGTGAATGGAGGATTTGATTGCCAAGGGGAAGCAACTAGAGCTCACAGCAGAAGTCTTAAGCCTCAGCAAACCTTTTATTTACATGGAAGTAGCAGCAAAAAGCTTCCTGCATGAATGAAAAGCTTTGAAAGAGTAGCTGCATGCGAGAAGTAAAAAACCATTACCCCAACATAAGAAGGTTTTGACCTAAACCTAGAAAAATAATCCAGAATAATTTAAAAAAAAAAAAAAAAAGTGAAATGCTTTATTAAGATCTAAAGATTTCATGTTTGGCATTTTCTAAAATAATTACTCTGATTTCAAATCCCTTCACTATGTGCAAACGTCAAATGTTTCTGCCACGTAACAACAAACAAATTCTCTACCAGAGTAATAAGCCAGAAAAGTTAGAGCCAAAAGACAATGATTGAAGCCAAAGCACATCTCAAATAACATGCACCCAGTCTTCTGGAAGATATGCAGATCAAACAACACAGTGATATTTCTCAGGCTGAGCTTTAAAATCAAAAGAAGTCCTTTGGGTGGAGCAAGGAGAAGAAGTTAGGTTTCAGAGATAGGACCCCAGCAATTGTTCTGTTTTGTAATAGTTAATCATGCCAGAAGAACCCAAATCTTCCAGTGAATCAGACGAAAATGATACCTTACATCATCTCTCACAGCTTTTTATTAATACTTACATTTTGCCGATCTCCAGTTAAATGGGCAAACTCTACCATTTCATTTCCAAACTGGCTGAATATTTGTACAAACTCCTGGAAACTACTGACTTTTTCTAGTTGTTCCATTGTTGCAAGAACCTGCAAGATAAGGGAAAATACTGTAGATTATCAAGATGCTAAACAGAAAACATTATTACTAAACTAGGAATATTATTATTTGCAGACACTTCTAAATCGTGTTGTTTAATATGTATATATTTTGTCACTATTTAAGCATTAATAACTCAACAGCTGGAAATCAAGTCTAAATTAATAATCATGCTTCATTCAAAATGAGTCATTTGTTGTCAACCCTAGAAAACATTTTCCTCACTTTTCCCAGTATCAAGAGTAACAGTATTACACAATTCAATTTCCAGATTTAGGAAAAATGTTACTGTCATACTGAATTTAAAAACATGAAATTGACATACAGATTATATCCCTATGTTGTAACTCTAAATTTCAAAGTTCAATTTCAGATGCATAACTTTCAAAGTCTAAAACCACAGTTGCACAGTCAGACAGGTATTTTAATGTCTGTGTGTATTTAAAAAAAAAAAACCACACACCAACAGCATTCCACAAAAGAAAACAAAAAAAGTTACAAATGAGTTAATGTATAGTTTTATACTTTCCATAACAACTTACTCTAACTCTGAATATTTTTATTAGCTCTATATAAAACAAGGAACTAAATGAACCCAAGTTGTATCAAGCTCTTACTCAAGATACATAAAAGCATGCAAAATCAGCAATTTTTTAAAACATTCAGCAAAAATTATCATATAGCTTATAAACTACTGAAGCTATCCTACTGAAGTCACTACAATATGGTTTATAACACAGATTATCATTAGGGTTTTTCAGGTTAGAGGTATAGTTGCTAATCCCAAAATGATCTTTCAAATCCACTAAATGTCTTCAGACGGGAAGACAGTCAAAGCAGTTCTTTATTGTGTTTCAGACTGGAGATAAGATACCACATGAAAATTTAACAAACTGTACTTGAAAGAGAGAAACTTCAACTCATTTCTCTTTTCCTATGCCAAAAGTATCTTCCCCTCCAACTAAAAAAAGCAGTCTAATACCTGATTATGACAAACTATCCCTTCCCTGCAACCCAGGCAAACCCTCCTAGAAGCACCAGTTCTTTTGTAATAGAGCAGCTGCTCGATCTCATAGTTATAATCTAGGTAAAGCAAATGTTCCACTAAATCCTGTGAGTACTGTGGAACTGACTGCTTTATCATGCAATATTAGACTGCAGTATCTGTCCGAGTATCTTATGTTATGCAGCCAGTTCCACAAAGTCTGCAGAAACAGAAACTTTCATCATCCAGGTGTTGATGCACGAGCAAGGCTGGGGTATAAAGGACTTGGAAGGAAGCTGCACAAAGATGAAGATGTGAAGACAACAGTATGAGAGTGGAAGAGGCAGAGAGCCACAGGACTGGGAAAGTGAAGATGTAGAAAAGTGAATGTGGAGAAAGGAGAAAACATACAAGTTAAGGTCCAACTTTCTCTTCTAAGAATGGATAATAGCAATTATGCTCAATCATTCTTGGTTTAGGCAAGTATAGTACTTCGTGAGTATGGTCTTGCTTGCAAGCAACTCTGTTACAGTTACCCTAGAGCAAGTGTTTCTGTCATGAGAAATCTCTTGTCAAATACAAATTTCAGTGAAAGCACACGTATTTCCATTATAGGTAACAATTCTAGACATTTCAGGCAGAGCTGACATTCCAAGAAACTACATACAGGGAGAAACCATATAGACAGCTCTAAATTTGTCTAAACCTTATTCAAGAAGCTGTTAAAATGCAAAATACCTGTGATGTCTTCATAATTTTTCATTTTAAACTTTCTTCAACATGAAACACACAGATAGTAATTAAAATGTACATTTTTAAATACAAGGTTAAAAATATGTATCAAAAAAGGCTTTAAGTTCCTATTAATATCTAAATTAGAACTTAGTATTACACAGCTACTGCTGCACTATGAATGTCGCCTTTCAGAAGGCAGTCATAGGCTGACACCACTTCTGGGCACATCCATATTTTGATCCAATCCGCATAGTGCAGCAACACCCCCACTATCTCTCACTTCCCTATTCGTTTTTCTGGCAGTCCTAACCTGACTGACGACAGTGAGCGGAGCAAGACTTTAAGCTCACTGATGCAGTGACTAAGTCTGATGGACAGTGAAACAAATTTTGTAAGGTAGGAAAGATGTGGGCAGGGACTTAAGAAATGCACACAATCTAAGAACACAGGGACGGTATATATGGTGCAGAGGGTGCAGAAGCAGGAACAGGATCATTGGGATCATCAACCAGAGGTTGAGTTCTGGAACAGATCACCATTCCAGAAGATCTCAATCACTTCATCAGTCTATGAGATTGGACGTCCAACCATTAAGCTGTTTTTCTGTCCTTTGCCCTTCGTTGACTTAACTACTCTTGATTCATATGAGGAAGATGATGACAATGAAAATGAAGGCGTTCAGAAAGAGGCAGCAAGAAAACTGGCACTAAAAGTTCAACATTGGGCATTCAGTCTCTAAGATGAAAATGCAGCTGAGATCTTCTGGAACAGTGACCCACTCCAAGAAGCTGGCATCTGCTCCAGTTGGCAGTACTAATAATGATCCTGTTCCTGCCTTTCCATGCTCTACACCGTATTATACTATGCTGTCTCTGAGTATTCGTGTGCACTTCTTAAGTCCCTGCCCGCATCATCCCTCTACCACAATATTTCTTACAGGAAGAACTGCTTTGCTATCCATCATACCAGTGTCTGACACACTTTTCAGGAGTGTACTCTATAAATATGAGGGTATGCCTGTATAAGACACCATCATTTGTTTAATTTGGTCCTAGAGATGTGAATTGCTCTGCTGGTACCATAAATGGAAGCAGACATTCTCAAACACATTTAGACTATGCGTAGAAAGGAGAATGCAGTAAAACCCAGAAGACCACAAAGACTAGGGTGACTATGGCAATCAGAGTCAGACACACTTACTCCAGAATATGAGACTTCATTTTAAATACCTTCAAAACTAAATCCTGCACCTACGCTTACTATATTCATATCACTGTATATATGATAATATTTTCATATATATTTAAGACTATCATAAACCATGCCCAGCGGCTGAAAGGATATATCCCTCCTTATCGCTTCATGATACAAGCACTTGCACAGTTGCTCTGTAGCCTAAATCTGTGTCCAGCCACTTTTGGAAAGGTAAATTAATTTAGATCACTGCATGGTTGCAGATGACAGCAGAAGAAAAGCTCACGAAAGGCAGCAAAAGGTATTAAATGCACCATTCTGGTCTCCAGGGCAAAAAAAGACCAAAGCTGCAAGTAACTTCAGCAAATTAATATTGATAAAACTGCTGCCACCTTCACCAACCACTGGGAGAAGAAAAGAGCACTAAGACAGCAGATCAGTGCTGCGAAGTCTAAAGCCAGACTGAAGCAGGTATTACCGTAGTTTTTGAATCCTGGACTCAACTATGTGTCTTGGATCTAGAAGCTGCAAAAGAGAGACCAGCAATGTCTGGAAAGCAAACTGGGACAAAGGGAGAGAGATAGCATGAGGAGTCAAAAGAGGAAAGAGGGGCTCTGCTCTGTATTACAAATTGAAAATTAATGGAAAAAACCAGGCCCTATCAGGCTCTCATTTTCCAGACATGAGGTTTTTCTATTTTCGTTTTAGCACATCAGGGAAGAAAAAAAAAAAGAATGAATATCCTATAGGCAAGACAGTGCAGTACACAAAATAGATAACATCTGAGGTTAAAGGGGCCTTCATACATTATTTAAATCAGCTAAGTAGTTTCAAGCTAAGTTTCAAGACATAAGTTAAACTGTACAAAATACTTTTAATCTGAAAACCTCATTTCACTAGCACAGACTTCCATCAGCATTCCTCACAGCTTTTTGCCTTAGACACATTCATAATGCCCTCCTTGTCTTGATCCTGACAGTACAAACATCCTGTCCTTAGCAAGTAGAAGCTTTTATTGGCCATTTTACTGACAGACACACTTTCCACTTCACAGTAACACAGCATCTTCTCCAGCATGCTAAGTCAACAGAGCAATACAGGTCACAAAATATAGAAAGTCACTGAAAATAGTTATTTTATTCCTCCTGACTTAGAGCCATCCCCTTACAGGTGAACATGTGCAAGACATTAAATTTTACCTCTTTATTTTGCACGTCCTCTACAGATACAGTGAAAATACCACTTCATTTACCACCACTCTTTTGCATTGACTGCAGGTATCAGTTAAACAAAACAGAAAAGAAGCTACAAATACCTTGTTTCTGGAAGTTATAATTTGCTTAATAACAATTCTGTCTGCTAACACCAGCACCTTTGTGACAGAAGAAAGCAACAACCTTGCAGCTTTTACCACACCCGTTTTGTCCGTAAAGATTGTTATGTGGCTATCAGATTCTGGATGATCCAAGCTGGCCACGTCTGTAAGCTGTGCGATTGTTTCACCTAGAGGGAAAAAAGAAATAATTAATATTTCAGACTCTACAAAAAAGATACTGGGCCATTAAGCAGTCTTAACTTTTACTTTTGAGGGATAAAAAAAAACAATTTCAGAGCCACCTACAACTCTGTTATTTCACTTCACTTCCTTCTACTGACTGTTGGTGGCACCCTCTCCATATTTAAATTTGGACTATTATTCAGTACTGCCTCATTCTTCCATCTGTAACATACACTAGTTTTCTTACAGTAATCTACAGATATTTGAGGTTGAGGGGGTGGAACTGGGGAGTGTGGAGGGAGAAAACATTTATAGGAGATATTTTTCCAATTTTAATAGCAAAAGTCAAATCAGTGTCGACACTTGCAGCACCAACCTCCTGAAGGAGTGGGATGTGCAGCAAGGAAGGAAGAAATTCCCCTCCACTTTCCAAATTTCAGTTAGTATTCCCATAATTTATGGATTTCCTATTCCTGTTGAAGTCTTCAGGCATGAAGAATAAAGAGATTCCAAACAGGAACTTTATAATTTATACAACTGAAGCATTATAGTGAGACTGCTGCACTTCATGTTCAAAGGAGGGCCACCAAACAGTATATTGTCAGAGACAGGAAAGGAAAAGAAGACAAAGAAGCACTGATTTTCAGTTTATAAGCATTTTTTTATTCAACTATGATAATAGTTAAATAGGACTATTCAACCACTTTTATTTTTTATGCAGTTAAAAATTTTACAATCCAATGCAGTCAATGGATCTCTTTGTCTGAGAAAAATCACAGGGCTCTATCCAATTAAATCTTCTGGAGTATCCTAAATAATAGTGCAATAGAGGAAAGGCATAGAGCAGTTTCCTATGCCACAACCACAGAAGGACTGAAGGAGACTGAACTCAGGCAAGCTCTGAGACATGCTTTTTGTTAGCATGCAAGACAAGATGGTCAACCCATAACCCACAACTAACCTCTGAGAAAAATCACAGGGCCCTATCCAATTAAATCTTCTGGAGTATCCTAAATAATAGTGCAATAGAGGAAAGGCATAGAGCAGTTTCCTATGCCACAACCACAGAAGGACTGAAGGAGACTGAACTCAGGCAAGCTCTGAGACATGCTTTTTGTTAGCATGCAAGACAAGATGGTCAACCCATAACCCACAACTAACCTGCAGATGATCCTTGAAGATAAAATCTAGGACATTTGATCGAGTCCCCTATGACTCATCTTCAAAACCTCAACTAAGCAGACAAGATACTCCAAAAGCCTGATAAAGCCGGAGGTCCCATATGAAGAACCTGAGGGTGCATTATTAGTCCGCAAATACCACACACAAACACTATGGAACAAGGAAGGCCTGCCAGTCCTTCAAAACACAGAGCTCCACACGTCATAGTGTTTATGTATAGATTTCTCTCCTCTGACAATTGTAATCCCTTGAGCTCTTAAGTTGCCTGAATAGGTATTGTACTACGGCAAGGAAATTCCAGTACTTTTGCTAGGATGAGGCTGACTCATAAAAGCCATGCTACAAATAATCAGAGGGTCTCTCTAGTATAAGTATGCAAATATGATAATCAGAGTACACTCTGAGACAGTGCGTTCCACAGCTGAAGGGCCTGAAAATGAACAGAAGCAAGAACAATTATAAAAGTACGGCTATTATCCAAACAATGAGGGCAGCCAGATACACTAACAGTGAAGCTGTAGGACAAGACTCCAGTCGGGTGAGGAGATCATTTAACAGCAAAACAGATTGGCCACTGCCATCTCCATAGTCAAATTCACTTCATTTCAGGCCAATCTCTAGCTGGAACTGTTCAACTTTGTCAGCAGATTAACCGCAATCTCTTCCTTTGACCTCAAAATATATGTGACAACATAAAATGCTGTAGAAACACACAGAGAACAATTAAAATAGACAAAAAGTGCTTTTGGAAGCATGCACAATATCATTACCCATTTTCTTATGCTGTGGGATTCACCTTCTGGAAGATGAATTATCAAGTCATAACTGAAGCATCTAGTCATACAAAGAGTAATCAGAGAACGTAGAAAGAGCTGCAACATCTGCCTGTCAAAAGCTCCAGAAAGCCCTAGAAACTTGAGACTTCTGACAACAGAACAAAGACTTCCTTCTCTGCCTGCAGGTCTGCAACTACAGGAACAGGAATGGTGCCCTGGTAGTAAGCTATGAGGAGCAAGACCTGTCAGGGTAAAAAGACTGAGCTAGGGACTATTTAAGCCAGCTGGGCACACACAAGTCCATGGGACACATCTGAGAGTGTCAAAGGATCAGTTCAGTATCACTGCAGTTCTGCTATCATGTCTGAAGGATTGTGACAATTGGGACAGATTTCCAATGATAGATGTCACAGCCATCTTCAAGAAAGGCAACAAGAAAAACTCAGGCAATTATTGGCTAGTCAACCACACATCACTCTCCAGGAGTATTATTAAAATAATCTTGGAAGCCATTACCACATGAAGTACAAAAAGGCAACCAGGAAGAGCCAGAACAGAACTGCAAGGGTGAACAGTCCCTTATTGACCTGAATGCCTTCTATGACAAGATGACGCTGTCTCTAGAAAAGGAAGTAATGGATGCTGTGTGTCTCAACTTCAGCAAGGCCTCTGACATGATCTCCCATAGTGTCCTTATAACTACATCATGAGATATGGACTGGATAAGTGAACAATAAGGTGGGCAGAAAATGGACTTGACTGTTGGGCTCGGAGATGATGGTAAGTGGTACAAAGTCCAACGGCCAGTCAATTAGCAGTGGTGTCCCTCAGAGACTGATACAAGGCATCAAAACTGTTCCCTGGATGATGGGCTAGCACATCCAGCAAGTGTGTGAACAACACCAAACTGGGGGAGTGCCTGATATGCTGGAGGACAGGGCTGCTAGAGAGAGGGACAGGCCAGAAAGATGATCTGACAGGAAGTTTGTGAAGTCCAACAAAGGCAGTAATACCAAGTCCTGCATCTGGGCCAGGATAACACCACACAACAGTACAGGCTGGGATCAGCTGTCTACAGAGAACCTGTGTGGGGAAAGACATGGGGGTCCTGGTGGACAAAGGGTTGAACAGGAGTCAACAATGATGGCCAGCTGCGCGCTGGGTTGTTAGCACAGGGTGCAGAAATGATTCTTCCCTTCTGTTTGGCACTTGTGAGACAGCATCTGGAGTACTATGTCCAGTCCTGGGCTCCCCAGTACCAGGGAAAACACTGACATAGCGGACCACATGACGCAAGAGGAGAGATCGAAGAAAGCGCATTTGTTCCACCTCAAGAAGAGGAGGCCAATGGCAGAGTTTACTGCGGTCTACAGCTACCTACCTCATGGGCAGGTACGGAGAAGACAGAGACAGACTGCTGCCAGAGGTGCATGGCGATAAGACAAAAAGCAACGGACAAGATGTAAGAAAATACTTTTGCCACTGTAAGGATGGTCAAACGCTGTAAGGAGGTGTACAAGAAGCTGCACAGTCTCCATTCTTGGAGTTAAATGTCCCTTCCAACATAAGTTATTCTGTGATTCTATTTATCCATTTTAAATTGTTGGTTTTCAACCTTCTTAATTTAGTCCTTCTCTGTACTAAAAGACAAGGCAAAAATAGAAGACAGCTATTTATTGCTTCCATTTTACTCCATGTCTTCCTTTAGGGCTACGTAGTCAACTGGCAGAGAATACTGAAAATGTTACGACACTAACTCATTCTTGACATGTGTTTTCTCTTTTAAATTAAGCAGTCTTTCCTAGTTTTGGAGGGGGGGGGAATCACAGATGGGCATCTAAAAATGTGCTTCTTTGAGTTACATTCCACTACTATACTGTCACTGTAAACACTGTAAACACTGACATAGTTGCAAGACTAATGTTAGGCAAAATCTGCTACATGACCCTCTGCGGTGTTTTATGATTCTATTTTGAGTCAATCAAATTACAAGGTTTATTACAAGGAAATAGTCGTAACAAGTCTGAAACACTTCAGATCACTGATTATACCCTTTACAAGAGAGATACAACATCTGTCATCCTTCAAAGCCTCTGCAGGATATGCAATTGATTTAAAGACTCCCTACTTTTCCTAGCAACTAAGACACCTAATGTTCTAAATCCTTTAGTGTTGAAATTTATCTTCTATGCCTAACAAAGTGTCCCTTTAATTTTTTGAGGCACAATCTAATTTATCGGCTAAAAGGAAGCATGAACTGCTCTACAACATCCTCTGTCCTAATCAGCAAGGGCTTTCTGCTGCCCATGCCATCAGAACATGAGATTCTTTTATACAAGTCAATATTCTTGGCTATAGTTGGCCAGGAGATTTTATTGGCTTGCTTGGGAACACCAAAGTTGTTCAAAATGACACGTGAGCAACTGCATTCAGAGACTAAATTCAGAGGATATTTATTCGTAAGAATTTATCTGCACAAAGGACTGTCTTACCTTGTCCAACACTTAACAGTGTACAGAGATAATACTGGCACAAAAAAAACCAAACAAAAAACCAGCAGCAAACAAAAATGTTTGATATACTGAATTTCCCACGTAACTCTTCAGTTAGACCTCAAATGGACAGCTCGGAGAGAATAACTGACCCATGCCACGGTAAATTTGAGGCCTGATAGAAAAGTAGACAGTCTATATCTTCACTCCTCTAGATTGAGGCACATTACTGCTTAACAGGAAATAAAACTTACAATGTAAAAAAGTATAACCCTTTGGTGAGAGAAAATACTGCCGACTATTTTTAGATTCTGAGCTCCTCCTGGATACACTGATAGGGAGAAAAAGCACTTGGGCCACAGCGTAACTGGAAAGTCAAGAAATAGAGATCCAGACTGCACTGCTCTGCTAGCAGCTGAGATTATTGACGTAAACTTTGGCAATTTTGGCTTGTCAGCATTTTACTTGGATCTCTGAAGAGAAAACACATGCTTCACCTAACAAATGGAATGTTTTCAAATTAGGACATTTCTGATTGCAGCCAAGTTTACTGGAGCGACTATGAACTTTCAGTCTGAAGTTTATCTAGAATAGTCCTCCAAATCACAAAAACAATCATTCATCACCAGCGTGTTTCTAGACATTGCGACTCATTGCTGAGGGATTTTCAGAGGATTTCTTACAGTACCATGCTCAATTTCTAAGCTTTTTTTTTTTTTTTAATCACAAAAATAGTATGAACTGCATCCCCAAAGTTTGAGGCCAGCACAGTGATTCAGCAACAAATATACCAGCTATAACAGCAAAAAGCAAGTTTCTCAGGCTTCTGAGGTTATTCAAAAGATAAAAAACAAACAGCCACCCACAAGTCCACTGTTTAACTTAACAGATCAATTTTAAGTACAGTAACCCATGTCTTGGAGTAGAGTACTACTCCTTTCTGCAGTCATCAAGACATTAGTGTTGAAAGGTCCTTTATTTGCCTCCACATCTGGAAGCTCAAGATTGTCTACCTGAAGCCACAGTACGCAGAAAGTCTGTCACATCCGTACGTACTTCCACCTGCTTAAACAGGAAAAGCTTCGAGTAGAATTTCCCATGATCCGAAGGTATTTGAAAGAAAAAAAAAAACCCCACCACCACTAACAACAAAAGGAACGTTCTGTTAGATGTCATCTTCTTGAAGGCTGCACTGCAGATATAAGAATATGCATTTACTAAAAGCCACTGAAATATCATGCAAGGAACGGTACTTAATATCTAGGAAAGTAGTTTCTAGCATGACACTGACATTCTCTTACAGTATCAGAGAATGTAACTCACTATTCACCTAGACAGAGGCTTCTGGGGGGAGGAGGGTGATAGCAGGCAGCTCAGTCAATTATCCATACTTCACATTCAATCCACACACAGAGCAAGCTTGCAACAAAAGTTGAATCTGGCAAAAAGGCAAGTATGATATGATAATTTAATTCTACTGAGGGGAGTCATCAGGTGACTGATGTGAGTCATCTTACTGAGTACTGATGAAATATGGGTTGACACTGGCCTTTATTCAGACATTCAGATTTAGAACGCAGTGACCTCAATAACGTAACACTCAAACTACTTTAAATACTCCACTGTTTTAGCTTAAGAGCAATAAACTCTAAAGTTGTATTCGCAACACTCTGCTCTTTGTAGTAACACCATAAAAAAAAAGAGCAGTCAGGTAATTCCTTGTGGCAAAAGATTCTATAAAAAAATCAAAGCCAACACACAATTCCATTCCCCATTCATAAGATGACAGCAATTTAAGTAAGTGACAAAATCAGGTAACAGATTAGGCCTTGAATGAACCAGCAGAAAAGGGTTAAGCAATTAAATAATAAAGTTCTCATATTATTCCTGACACTAAAAATAGTGTGCCAAAAATGGCAAAAGCACAATTTCATGAGTAACTACATACCTGCTCTCCTTGCCTCGATGCAAGCAACACTCATTTCCTCTTTCAGTTCACGATTTTCATTGGCTATGGCTTCACCTACTGTAACAAATCTTCCAACTGCCAGGTTAACTGCTTGGCCCACTCGCTGAATTGCTTGCAGAGTCTTGTCTGAACGCTTTGGTTTATCCTTATGATTAATAAGAGTAGTTATCTGTGAACAAGAAGAGTTAATTATTAGAACTGTATGCAAGTAGTATTTTAGCTTTAGTATTAAAGGCAAGTTTTGAATTGAACTCAGTAATAGATTTGTACCATACTTCACTACTAAAATTTCGTGTTGAGTCATGAGGTATCATTTAACTTCTCAGAGAATAAAAAAAAAAACTGGAGTATAATTAAGTCTGCTCATCTGCTGTGATCTCAGCTTATCTCACACCTCAAATGAATTGAGGGATTTTTTTTTTTTTCCCCCTCCCATTTGCAGTATTAAAATAAGCTGCCCTAGGTCTCTCAACAGGCTTTCACACTACAGACACAGTAAAAGTTGAGGAGTCCAATAGTAGATATATCAACATCATTTTGGGTTTGCCAGCATTGGAAATCTTATAAAGTTTTTGTACTGCCAGGTATCTAAACACACTCATCAACTACCATGTGGGAGCTTTGGCTCTTTTTACTGAAATAAGCCTTCATAAATGACATTTTATCCAATTGACTAAGGCAGGCTTTAAGAAAGAATAAACAGTAGCACAGTCTTTACACAAAAAGAAGAACCATGTGTCTTTTAGAAACAACTTGAAGTATCCGAGCCCTCCCCCCATTAAATATCCACTGTACTCATAACTTAAACATCCTCAATTACACGTGTTTTCTAGAATTTAGAAAAAGGTTGCCATTTAGATGCAAGTTATCAGTAAAACAATTTGTGAGGACATGCTTATTCTGAACTCTACATCACGTATCGGCTTTTCTGCCCGCTACTACATGGCGCTATACATTCCTTCTTGAATCACACTGACCAGAGATCAGCTGCACACAGGTTGCAAGCGGCTGAAGATTTGCCCAAAACACCAAACATAAGGAAACAAACAAAGAGATCCCTCTCCTACCCAAAGAGAAAGGCAGATTGAAGAAGTAGCTTCTCAACCAAGGCATTAAATAAACATGAGAACAGTGTACAGTCCTGCCACTAAGAATTAACTAATTACAAACTGCATTATAAACAGTGTAGGAGCTTTACATTTTTGGTATGACAACCATTTTCTAGTGAGATGCAGGACAGAAGTTGAACTCTGTAGTTTCAAATATCCTAAACCAGCATAAAAGCCATCATCGTTGCCAACAAAGACAGTCCTGCCTGTCCTTGCCTCCCTCTCTCATTTTCACAATGAGTTTATCTATGTGGGCTAAACCTGAGTTGTGGAGAAGGTGATGTTTGTTATTTTAGTTTTCCTCGTAATCAGTTGCCCAGTCCAGTTCACTGCATAGCTGTATGAATACTTCCAGTGGCAAAAGGGAAAAGGTACAGACTGGAGAGAGAAAGATGGGCAGAAGTGCTCCTTTCAGCAGCAACGTGGTTTAAAATGCCCACAGAACTGCATTGTAAGCCACATCCCCAGGAGCTCAAAGATGTCGGCTGAGAGAATCTCAGAATTACATGAATTACTTAAGTGTCTGAACACCTCAACTGTACCAGCTTAACCAGAGATGTTTTTGCTTGTTCCTCAAAAAAACCCCATGTATCATCATTCACTCATACATTCTCCTACCAGTCAAGCTTATGGTAGGACAAAAGCATAGAAGCTGTACCTGTAATGCTCATTGGATCCAAAGACAGAGCAGAAAGCAGTGTAGGAACTGTTCCGCTTCATAATTTGATCAATGCCCAAGGCTTACCCTTCAGATATCACTGAGTCGTATTTCTGGGGAAAAAAAATAGCGGTGTTTTCTAACACCTTACTGGGGCTGGTTTTGAATGCCAGGAGCTGGTTTAGTCAAGTTTGCAGTATTAAACTCTTTGCAGTGGAAAATGTCAATACTTCATAGAGCACTTTGCACCAAAAGAAAAAAAAAAAGCCAGAAAAAGCAAAGAACTATCCCAATAAACAGTGCTGCCCTATCGAAGAACTGCTATGGGAACAGAAGAATATCACTACAGAAATGCACCGTCTGCCCACTGCCTTCTTATATATGCCCTAGTTCTCCAACTTGTACCTAAGCTACAAAAAGCAGAGGTAATAGCAACTGCAGTTTCAGATTCTTTTGAAGACTTAATCAAACTTAAAATTAACAATCAGGGTTAAAAAATTAACAAACAAGATCTTAACTGAGCAAGGAGAAGAATTTCACTAGTATGTTAAGTGACAAACTGAAGGAAACTGTGATGCTAATAAGCAGGACAAAGATTATTTAACCATCAGTTAACCATTTCAGACCATAGTAAAAAAAAAAAAAATCCCTAAGCAGTGTAACGAGAGGGGTGTTGGGGAGAGGCATACAATACCATTTGCTTCAGGATACAAATAAAGCAAGGAGCATTAAAAGACCAATAAGCTAGGCTTCTAAAATAAAGAATAAGCAAAGTTTTTGCTCCTGACTTTTAAACAGCATTTAAAACAAAGATATAAAATTGGACAAGTTAAACGGAGAAAAGCAAAGACCCACAAGAAACCTAACAAGGAACTTTCTCCCCAACAACCAACCACCTTCCTCCAAAGATACCCTAAGAGCCTAGCAAAAACTGAATTAGTGAAAACTTGCAACATTAAAGGATATTCCAGATTACAAAGAATTGCTTTTCCTCTGCAGCCCATCCAATTGCAACCAGACCAGAACTATTACTGTTGTGTTTCTTTGTTTTTTTAAAACAAGGAAACCCCTGTGACTCCAAGAACATCATCTAAACTCTCCTTTAAGCTTAACACCTCCCAAATATTTAATCTATTTATTCTGATCATGTATCACCCAGTCACTAACATTTGTGGTGTTTGGGCAGGAATTAACAGCTGAAAAGATTACCTGCAAGTCTTTTTGAACAAAAGTAATACATTACATGCTGTTCACTTAAGGATTTACTGATCAGGTCCTAGAAAGGAAACAGTCCTTTCTATGGTACTCATGCTCTGTTTAATGTGAGTTCTTACACTATTTCCATGGAATGTTTATCTGAGATTTGAGACAATTAGTTTAAGGAGTGTGCAGTCTCAAGAAACTGTCAGTTACAATCTTTTGTCACTTGTCACCAGCAGCCCCAGAAAAATGGCGTTTTCCCAAGTACTTTACTGAAACTAACATACGTAGCCATAATGTATCAAGATGTACTTCATATTTAAGGAAAGCAGCTCAGTTGTGGCAGTTTTCGAGCAGCTGTTTTCAGAGTTTTTTGAGGGCCTTCAGATACTGACATTTAAGTCATTATATGCTTCATGCACAGGAAGCAGCATGACAGCAAGCTTAACTAAAAATATTCTAAGATCTATTTATTATCAGTGTAATTAAGTCTTGCATGACAGAATTAAGTGATACTTAAGAGATTGGGTTTCAGAAAGTATTTATAGACAACGATAAACAAAACCAGGGGAAATGTAGCTATTTCACAGCCGCTGCTACAAACACAGGAGTTAAACTGAAAAGTCATGTTGGAAGATACCCTATCCATTTCCCTCCCTGGGTAAGTACCCACATTGTACATAGGATGATTTAGACTCTCAAGAATAGTATTTGTTACTGCCTCACAGTAATCAGTTTTCCTGCTGGAAAAAATATTCAAGATGTTTTCTCTATGCAATGAGGATTAGCATCCTTAGAGTAACAGCTCCTCTTCTATTTTGTGTATTTTCTGCTTTCTACCTTCCATTAATTTCATAATGGTAGAAAATTCCTCTCTGAAAACAATGTTATATCAGGAATGGAAAGCCTTTGCTAAGAAAACACGAAAGCACTGCATACTAGGGAAGAAGCTACAAACCCCTACAATAGAAGTGTGCTGTAAAGTAAATTTAGTTGCATTTGATAGGACATGTAGAAAACTTGGTCAAAAAGGCCTTTCCCACACTGCTCATGCTTTTATTAGTTCATCTTGAGTTTGGCGGTGGGGGGGAACTTCTAATACTACATTTTAGGTACTGTGTCTCATTAGGTCTTGTGTACTACTTAAGGACAAGTCTTCAGACTTATTTAGCCAGACAGCAGCACATGTTGTTCCAACACCCACATCTGCTACAGAACACAACCACACTTGTAAGAGAGCACAGAAGCAGCAGTGGGCATTTGACATCCAGTCCATAAGGGCCACAAACAGAACTGTCACATAGACTTCTCATCACAAAAGACGAGCCTCAGGGATCTTGAGAAGGGAACAAGGACTACCTGCTTACCTGTCCCAGAAATCAAAAGTCTGTTAAGATTAGATGCCTGTCCAGGCATTAATGAAAGCCTTACTAAGCATTTTCTACAATTTCAAGCACTAAAATATTTTTTAGCAGTCTGGCTAATGTACGGATTTTTAGAATTGGAAAGCCTTATCTTCCTACTCAGTCTTCATTTTGTAGACAAATCCCACAAATAAACTTTGTGGAAACTCAACTTTGAAAGTTTTCAAAGGCTAGAAAAGATTAACCAAAATGAAATGCAATTGCATTAACTACTAATGCACTAGTTAACTGTAAGAACCCATATTCTATTTATCCTGAAAACGTTGAGACAACTGCCTCTGCTTTATGGACACTTGAACCAGAACAGTTTCTTCTACACGTTGTTATTCAAAAGGGGCAACCAACCTCTTCTTGCAGAAGTCGCGCGGACCTCAACTCATCATTCAGGACCCTGAGTCACCACTTCTCTAAAAGAACAGCTTCCAAGAAGTGGTATGATC
Organism: Fulmarus glacialis; assembly: GCF_000690835.1. Classification (NCBI taxonomy): domain Eukaryota; kingdom Metazoa; phylum Chordata; class Aves; order Procellariiformes; family Procellariidae; genus Fulmarus; species Fulmarus glacialis. Next base: position 48,474 of record NW_009235041.1, read on the forward strand.
CTGCTACCCCTTATTTATGTATTTACCTCATACTGCCTATGCACTGGTGTCTAGAAGGGCAGTACAAATACGCTGCATGTCCAAGACTGCTGAGTTCTGTTACACTTGTGATATTGAGACTGTTGTAGTTGTATCTTTACCTGAAGGCTTTTTAAAAGCATCTTCTCATTGCTTTTGTACACATCTTTCATAAAAGCCTTCAGGGAAGCAAATGAAATAAACTACTTTAACAACCTGTAAGCTGGTTCACTTATCTGCGGGCAAATGCTAACATGCTTAGCGAAGCCTCAGGCAATCTTTCACGTGGAGTGTCTAACAAGCTGATAAGCCACCTCTGAAAAGGAAGAAGGAACAGTCCAGGACCTGCAGTGACAAGTAGAAGCTGACAAGCAACACAAGAACAGCCCTACCAAATCAGGTCACTGGTACACCTAACCTAGTATGTTATCTCCTGTAGTACCCAAACATGGGTGCCTAGAAAAAGAGCATGAGAATAAAACAAGCAAATGAGACACTAGCTATATTGCAGTTGTAACCAGATTTTTGGTTAACTGCAAATCGTACATTTCATTTTAAAACACCACAACATTTAATTGTGCACTTCTCACAAGCACAACAGCTAAAACAGGTAGAGAATATTATCTGGAAGGGGCGAGAACAGTCCTCTTTACCTCCTTCAGATCTACACTTCAAAACCTACTCTTCGTAAAGTTTGCCAGGAAAGACAAGAGTACACAACTTCAAATTAAAATACACACCTCAGACTATTAGGACTGTTGCTATGTACTTGTTACACATTCTTGGAATTGTTCAGAGATCAAAAGAAAGGATTCAACTCACAGCGAGACTGTACTACAGTAGTGAATACCCTTTCTTTGTGCTGAACACATTCCTAGGAAACCAAGGGCCCTTTAAATTTCAAGATGCAAACCAAACACTGTCGAGAAAATTATTATCCAAAATGTGATACAGATGAACTTGTTCAACTGAGATGTAGTACTTTGATGAGACCAATGTGTTTCCTCCAGTGTGGGTTATTCTGGGCTTGGGGATTTGTGTTTTGGGGTGGTTTGGGTTCCCCGCCCCCCCCTTCAAAGTAATGAAAATTCTGGAAACTTCAGAGATTTTTTTTCAATGGAATTAAATTATTTCCAACTTTTTTGCAAGTTGTTGTGAAAAGGAACTCTGGAGAAACAAAAAAAAGGAATGAACACAGCTGATTAGTTCTTGCAAGCTGTGGATTCTTAGATATTATGTGGAGGTTTGAATTACTTTAATAATATTACTAAAGTAACACTATTGTAGAGGAGAAATATGCTTGCTTTTTAACGTTCACTTTTCACAGACTCCTTAAAATCAGGGATCCCCAATGATCTGCAGATATGAAGCAGAAAAGTACACAAAAACTGACCTGCACTCCAGCCATGCTCCCTTCTTTTTTCCACACACAGAAGAGAAGAGGAGGAGAAGGATCACTGGAGAATGCTCAGTGAGGCTTGACCACCAACCAAAGCTACCTTGTTTACTCTTATTGTCACATGCCTTACAAGTCAGAGGACTGGCCTATCTTCCCTCCAAAAAAGGTGTCTTCAGAATTTCTATAGAAATGAGTAACAATGATAAAGATCTTAATCTTCAGACAATTCAAGTTCAAGCTTCCTTCTCTTTTTGAAAAGATGTATGGAAGCTTACAGACTGAAATTTGCACCTTTGAGCAACTTGAGACAAGTTGGCAAAAATCGTTTTTCAAATTGAGAGTCCAATTTAACCTCTTCTGATTGTATGATACGTGTATCAACAAGTATATTGAACATCAGAAAATATGTGTTTACCCATCATAAAATGCATCCAAAAATAAAATGGCCTTTACTGCACTTTTCATTGTGAATTGACTTTCTAACTCAACTGCTGTCTTGAAGCTGAAACGCACAACTACCTCACTAGAAAAAGTGAACATAAGCTAATAGACCCAATAATTGGTTTTAGGGGTGTACAAGCCAATATCTTTTCCTCCCCTCCTGTTGCCCTCCAGTTCAGTATCTTCTTACCCAAACGGGTAGATTTCATAAACAAAGCTATTACCCTTCTTCGTTCTGCACCTAGAAATCCTGGGCATGAGCAAGCCTAAGTAAATAAAACCAACTCAAAGGGAAGTTCATTGTTTAAAGTGTACTTTCAGATGTGGTCAAAACAGATGCAGACATGTTTTCAGCACCAGAGAGATGCAAGTCTCAGAAATAACTCAATTTACTCACATGATCAGGTAACCTTAAAACCAGAAACTGAATGGCAAATGATTACTGCGGCTTTCCTCCTTAACTTGCCTTTGTTAATGTACCTAACCTTCTATTGCTTGTGCAAACTATGCCCGACCCAGCTCTCAGCTGCTTACTCAAAAAAAAGCCACTGTTGTGGAACTAAAAATTCAGACATTGTAATAAAGGATGTAATAGGGACAACACATTGATACCACCTGCAATTGAGAATTCTTTCTATTCAAATCAGGATTGGCTCCTGAAGATGCAGAAAAAGTTGCTTTTTAGTCCCATAAACAGGCAGCTTCATGGCATGAATACCAGCCATTCAATCCGTCTTGCACTGCGTGTTGCAGACAGGAGGGTTCCTCCAGCCTTTTTTAGAGAAGGCTTCCTTAGCAGCATTTTGACGTACCACTTCAATTTAGAACACCACCTGGTATTTCATCTTAAAAAGCACATACTTGCCCTAGGGATTAATAGAGAAGTGCAGTGTGCTCTGGAAAAGGTTATGCAAATCCAACTACTATCCACCTACAGGAGTGTAAAACAAACAAACAAAAACCTTCATACAATCCAGGAACCATTATCTTATTTATGTTAAAGAGCCTGTATATTCTTCTGATCGCTTCCTTGCAGAACTCAAGGGCAACAAAAACTCATTCAGTTGGAAAATTTAAGAATATTTAAATGTAACATTGAGATACAATCTTATTTGAATCTTTGCTAATTAAAAGGGAACATTCCATACATTGATCTAACACCTCATGTTAAGCAGTTACAACTTTGGATGATATTACCCTTCTAAACAATTTTGACACCTGTGAATAAAAAAAAAACAAAAACAAAACCACCACCCCAAAACCCATGTTTACAACATTACATTACTATAGCACAATTTTACTTCATTGTTTTTTGAAAATACATGATTTGTGTGGTCTTAAGTGGTTATATTCATTCTGCTTAATATAAAAAGTCAATACAAAAATGTTTCTCCAAGACAAAAGCAACTGCATAATTTTTTATTTTTCCATATACATCTGAAAGAACCTTAGTATTTACTCATACATGGGTTTTGTAATTTGTGTATAGGAATGATCTTACCATTTGAGAATTCATTTTATGTATAGAAACAAGAAATCATTGCATTCAGTATCTAGAGTAGATTAACAGATACAAGTTGGCACTAGAGTCTGTATCTATTCAATTATCCCACTAGCTTTAAACAAGGCTAGTGATGGAATGCAATACAACTCAATGAGTAAAAAGTATCATTTAAGGCTCTATCTAGCAAGGGCTATGCTTTCTCAATCAATTAATGAACATAAAATAAATCCATGCAGAAAGCCATAGGCTCGTAGTACCATAAAGCAGTTTTACTAAACTATAATCAGAGTTGTTTGCAATCATTAATTCATAATTCATCCTTTGGGGATTTCCCTACCTAATCTAAGACCATCTGTTAACAATGCTGAATAGCAAGAAAGCTGCTCTAATTCTTTTTGTGCAGAATCACTGTGAGGCAGTTTTGATTTAATACTCATTCTGCTAGAGAACTACAAAAATTTGTTTAATCTACAGAAAAGTCATTAATCAGATCTCATAAATTTGAAAAATAAGATTCCATTGAAAAAGAGTAACTGATTTTCAGCTATGTCAGAAAGAAACATCTCACTTCAGCTACTTGAAATATTAGTCTGACTCATTTATCACATCAAAGACTAAGGTACTGAACATTATAAAGCAGTAGCTTAACTCAAAGGCAATTTCACCATCCAAGGGTTCACAGAAAAAAAAAAAAATCCTGAAACCACAGCTGTTTCATGGCAGTGCTGTTGCTCCTGTCATAGAATGTTCAAGTGTAATTTTTCTTGTAAAGTAGAATGTCATTAGTGATATTAACATCATTAACTAATAATGTAACAAAATAATTTCATTTACCTATTTATGATATTGTAAGGTACTCCTGTGCTCCCCAGCATACCTTAAAAACCACAACTGTAAATTATTATCTATTTCCCTTTCACTGTTTCATAACAACCTAGCTTCAATAACTAAATAGCTGTCAATTAAAAACCAGCCTCAGTGAGGAGAAACCTGCAACCATATCAGCCCAGAAACACACTGGTAACTGTGACTGAAGTAATCGTATTATCTACAGCCAGAGCATAAACTCCTAAGATTAAGTTTTCTGCATAAATCAAATAGAAAGAATCAGGTTCCTTTAGGGGCACAGAGTACCAAGTGTAGGCTGAGTAACTGTTGAGCTGCTGCAAGCTTCATTTTCCAAGAAAAGAATCTGTATCGAGTGGAAGACTCCTAATACAAACCACAAGCTCACAACTTAACCCACAATACCTATGGAACCAAAGGGAGGAGAAGAGTCAGTGAGTTAGTGACTAATTGAAACTAATGAGGTGCAATTCTGTGCACAGGCAGCATACCATATGCTTCCAGACTCGACAGCAGTTAATGCGTATGACTCTGCATCCATGGCACAGTTTCTCTGCGGTACAGGATGTAAACTAAGAAGAGTTTAGCAGGCAGCTTGCTTCACTCAGTTCAAGTTACAATGCAAGCCTCTACGCTGTAATTCACAATTTTATTACTCAACAGTAGTGCCAAGTGTCAAGTCTAAAGTGAGTACCAAATTAATTCACAAAGAAAATCCTGGAAAAGGGGAGAAACAGCTTCTCAAAGCTTGCAAGTTACCAGAATTTTTAAAGTACTGAAGGATAAAGACTAGTACCCAAGAAGCATTTTAAAAGGAGTGCATTCAGATTTTTTTTTCCTCAGATGCACTGAAGCAAGCAGTGAGTTTAACGCAAATATGGATTACCCTACTTTTTCCAAAAAGGAATTTTCCCATCCTCCAAAAAGAGCCATAAGGGACAAAGCACAAGCCCTGGCACCATACTGGAGCAAGAACAGCTAACAATATAAGAACCCTTTAGCACCTTAGAAGTGGGAAAGGGAAAGACCTAGAGGTACCAAAAAATGCCTAGTGAAACAAGGCAGCCAAGGGACTTGCTGGAACAAATCTCTCAGTGCATCTGCTGCATGGGAAATGCAAAGAAGCGGAAATGGATGAGAGCTTGGACTGAATGCTGAAGTTCAGGAAGGGAATGAGACTACACATATTCCTTAATTTTATTAATGTTGTCCAGAGAGTATACGAGACACTTCTATTTAGTCTCTAAAGGAGAAAGAGAGAATGCATTTGATTCGCAACAAGTTCAAAAGTAGGTATGTAATGAGCCTGTACTGCAATACTATACTATGAGTACAGACATTCAAACATCAGCTTATATACAAGACTGATGCTGATGCATGATGTGGAGGAAAAACAGATAGGGAAAACGTGGTGGGTTTTTTCCCCCCAGTTTTTGGAGACTTCCAAGAATAAAAAGCTAGTGATATCAAGTTAGTAGTCTAACAGTGCTCTAATAGAGGACACTCTGCTTTAAAGCAAAAAAACCATTAAGACAAATCCATGACTGAATAATTCCCAAGATTACTAGTTTTGCAGCTATTAAGTTTAGAAGAAATGAACACTCATTGAAAGGTATCATACTGCCCTGGGTTAGGCTGGGACAGACTTAAATTTCTTCCTAGTGCTGTGTTTTGGATTTAGTATGAGAAGAATGTTGATAACACACTGATGTTTTTAGTTGTTACTAAGTACCCTGCTAGTCAAGGACATTCAGCTTCCATGCTCTACCAAGCGCACGAGAGGCTGGGGAGGGACATAGCCAGGACAGCTGGCCCAGCTGGCCAAAGGGGTATTCCATACCATGTAACGTCATGGTATGGCTCAGTATATGAATGGTAGGCGTGTTCCAGGAAGTAGCGATCGCTACTTGGTTATC
>NW_009235041.1:54766-61220 GCF_000690835.1 Fulmarus glacialis
GGAGTGAGCGAGCAGCTGTGTGGTGTTTGGTTGCCTGCTGGGTTAAACCACGACACGTGTATGTATGTCACTTACCATATATAAACCTCTTACATAGGTTTTGGCCAGTGTCAGTGCCATACATGCGTACATCCCCAAAAAAATAAGCTTTATGAAGCTCCTTTGCTACATCCAGAGAAAATATCCTTCAGTAAGGAGACATACTAAGGTCCACATCTACAAATATATTGAAGAACTGAATGAGAGTTGCTGTTTGGAGTTCTGCTGCTACTGGGTACAACATGAGCAACCTAGTAGTTTCCAGTCACCTAAGGCCTTCCAAGCCAACAAGACCACAAAACAGCTTCCCCAAAGACACTGCTAGACTACAGACAAAATTCAAAGACCAGCGTCATGGAACAGTAGCATACTGAACTCTATGTCTACAGTTTTATACTTCTCTTAAATCTCTCTCTTTGATAGAACGTGCTTGCTCAGTTCCACGAAGAATAACATCAATTCCACTAAACTTACCTGCTATTACAGTCCACTTCTTCAGGAGTTATAACCCTGATATACTCAATTACTTCCTTAACACAGCTTTGCCCCATCCCTTTCACAGAAAATAAGAACAGAGCAGAGCAGCTATAGAATCATAGAATCATTAAGGTTGGAAAAGACCTCTAAGATCATCCAGTCCAACCGTCAACCCAACACCACCGTGCCCACTAAACCATGTCCCTAAGCGCCTCATCTACACGTCTGTTAAATACTTCCAGGGATGGTGACTCCACCACTTCCCTGGGCAGCCTGTTCCAAGGCCTGACCACTCTTTCAGTAGAGAAATTTTTCCTAATGTCCAGTCTAAACCTCCCTTGGCGCAACTTGAGGCCATTTCCTCTCGTCCTATCGCTAGTTACTTGGCAGAAGAGACCAATCCCCACCTCGCTACAACCTCCTTTCAGGTAGTTGTATCGCACGATGAGGTCTCCCCTCAGCCTCCTCTTCTCCAGGCTAAACAGCCCCAGTTCCCTCAGCCGCTCCTCATAAGACTTGTTCTCTAGACCCTTCACCAGTTTCGTTGCCCTTCTCTGGACACGCTCCAGCACCTATTTGTGCTCAACTACAAAAGAAAGCGAAGTGATCCCTACTCCAGAATGTATCTATGTGATGTACATGGAGAACCTGTGCGGAATCAAAGTGACTGCAGAAGAGACTAAGAAAATATTAGATAAAATGAACTGGAACAACTTGCCAACATTAGATGTTATTCACTAAGATTTCAAGGGATTCAAAGATGCAACGGATTATATCAACTTTCTCATGCAATCTCCTGCTTAAAACTAGATTGACAGTTGAGCTGTGGAGGTTGCCCGACACTTGTACATGGCAAATCAATATAAAAAATTAGGAAGAACAGAAGCAGCAGACACCCAAATAAATATCACGTACCGGCAAACACTCAACATGGTGTTTGTAAAGGAATTCCTGCCTCACAAACCAACCAGATTTCTCTGTAGAGATCACGGATTACATGAAAAGGAGCACTCTGCTGAAAGAAAACTAGGAAACAAACTCCATACCAAAGGTTTCAAAGGACATCAAGCAAGTCTTCAGAGGAAAAAAAAAACAAAACAAAAAAAAACACCCCACACACCACAAACGAAAGAAGGCCCTTTGTATGAATATTTAACTCATCAAGAGACAGAATGATGAGAAGGACGATGAAGGCAGGCAGGAAGTAAATAATTGCTTGCTTTAATAGAGGGATATTACCAATGGAGTTTCACAGAAACCTGCATGGATTATTCTACGTAAGCATAAAGACGGAGGAGAGATAAGCAGGTAATAAAACGATGAAGATTTGCTGGTGATCCTAAGTTATTCAGGACAGTAACGATAAGATCTGACTACAGAATTGCAGAAACATCTTGCAACACTGACCAAGAAACAAAATGGCAGACAAAAAAATCGCTGCAGATTAAAGTGATACAGATGGGAAAATACCATCCTAGCTTCCTATATGAAAGCTAGGTCCTAGCTGACCATTACTCCTCAGCAGCAAGATCTTTTCATTACAATGCATACCTCCATGAAAACAGACTTGTTTATGATGAAAGGGACTTCCAGGATTATCCAGTCTAGCTCCCTACTCAAACCAGGTCCAGTTAGAGCGTGTTGCTCAGGGCCTCGTCCAGTTAGTTCTGAACATCTCCAAAACTGCAGATGCTGTAGGTGCTCTGCACACCCCATCCAGTGTTTGACCACCCTTACATTGGAAAAGCCTTTTCTTACATCTCATCAGACTTTCCCATGTTCCAACTTCTGTCCATTGCTTCTTGTCCTATCACCATACATGTCTGGGATCAGTCTGTCTCTGCCTTCTCCACACCTGCCCATTAGATAGATAGTTGCAGACTGCAGTAAACTCTGCCATTAGCCAGATGAAAAATCACTGCAGATTAAAGTGATACAGATGGGAAAGTACCATCCTAGCTTCCTGTATGAAAGCTAGGTCCTAGCTGACCATTACGCCTCTCTTCTTGAGGTGGAACAAACCCGCTTCCTTCAACCTCTCCTCTTATGTCATGTGGTCCACCATGTCAATGTTTTCCCCGGCACTGAGGAGCCCAGAACTGGACATAGTACTCCAGATGCTGTCTCACAAGTGCCAAACAGAAGGGAAGAATCATTTCTGCACCCTGCTGGTTACATTCCTGCTAACAACCCAGCGCGCAGCTGGCCATCATTGTTGACTCCTGTTCAACCCTTTGTCCACCAGGACCCCCATGTCTTTCCCCACACAGGTTCTCTGTAGACAGCTGATCCCAGCCTGTACTGTTGTGTGGTGTTATCCTGGCCCAGATGCAGGACTTGGTATTACTGCCTTTGTTGGACTTCACAAACTTCCTGTCAGATCATCTTTCTGGCCTGTCCCTCTCTCTAGCAGCCCTGGTCCTCCAGCATATCAGGCACTCCCCAACTTGCTGTAGGGGAGTTCACATGCCTGTTGAACATGCGGGCCCATCATCCCAACATTCACGTCATTAATAAAGATGTTAAACAATACTGGCCCCTGTATCAGTCCCTGAGGGACACCACTGGTAATTGACCAAAAAATACAGAGAAAAGGTCACTGATTATATACAGACCTCTAGCTTGATCCAGTATGGCTACTAAGTCATACCTTCAGTCTGAAAACTGCATCAGTGAGCTTTTCACATAAATGGGAAAACATCAGCGGTTAGTTCTTCTTTGTGGTCTAATACGTAAGTGCAGAAACTTCTGGAAAAACAGAATACCAGCAGAACATTATGTAACTTTATATAACTATATGACTTTCACTGAAATGGGAATTATTTTAGCTAGCTTCAGAGAATGCAAGGAAACAATACCATAGTAAAGAACAGGTTTGTTTTATCCAACTCAAGGCATGTACCACTGTTAACTTACGCAGAATCTAAGACTGACAATAACAAAATTCAGAAACGTTGATATTAGGGGCTTTTTATAGTGATTTAAGCTTTTATTTTGACTATAGCGGTCAAGCCAATTCCAACACCTCTGACAGCATCTCCTGTATCAAGAAAGTTGGAAAAACATGTTCAGTAACATGTGGGCACACAATCATTCTCCAAAGTGCCTATGACAAAATGGGCTTTCTGGAGGTTGAGCAGCTAGCTGTAATTGCACAGGTCTACAGTCAGGATGTCGGAGGATAGGTCACCTTCAACTACGAAAACTGACTTTGTTCTTTCAGGAACATACGCAGAGAGAGCTCAAAGCTCCCCCTCAGTGAACTTTTCCCAAGTACCCGACTGTGAAGGTTGACAAAATCCTATTCTGAAGTTTCTCAGAGTGCTTCCTTAGAACAGATCCAGACAGACAGACTCCTACAGCTAAGACACCCAACTGCTGCTAGACTAGCAAACAGGTACATAATGGCAGCTGAGGAAGTCGCTGGTGGAGCCACATCCTGCAAAGTGCTTTTTCCCCGTCTTTGCCTTTCCTCAACTGTTCAAATGACTTGTTATTAAATGAGTCAGCACTGACCACTTTAAACACCCTTCCTGACTTGTGTTGCCAAAAACTTTCCATAAAAAAGTAAAACCCAACGTAATTAGACTGGAAATAGGTAGCAGCAGTGAAGGAGATGTCTAGATTTCAAACAATGCTGTATTACTTACATGTGGAACACTGAACTAAAGACATCTAGCCAGGAGAACAGAATTCTACTTGTCCTAAAGAAAATTGTGGGGTGTAACCCCAAAAGACATATTTTCTGAACTGCATGCCACGTGCTTTGCACAATACTGTAGAATTATTCTCTTCACAGTACAGATATGTAGATAGTGAAAAAGAAGTGTTAGCAAACATGCTTAATGCTGTGGCTTAAATCTGCCATCTTCTTTTGTCACTTGTGGCACTATTAGAAAAGAGCCACACCAGGGTCTGAACAGCTCTAGAGAAAATGAAGACCTAGTTTAACTCTGTAAATAGCAAGTTTTAAAAACAAATTAATAAACATATCCAGTAATGACTTTAAGGGTTATTTCTCCTGCTGGCAGCAAATATACTCTGATACTATATAGTCTATAAGAAAAACCAAGCTGCAAAGTGCAATTAAAAAAAAAGCAAACAAAAATAACCCTTACATTTGCTGAGTAAGAGCAAGCAAACACACATCTACAGTATTACACATCAATTAGGACGAGTCAAACACATATCTACAGTATTACACATCAATTAGGACGATGTACTATACAGTACATGAATTTAAATAAGAATCAATGCAGCCTTTTTTTTTTTTTTGCTTAAAAAAAATAGATTTAGCTCCACAAGAGAGATTGAAACCGAGTTTGTCAGACAGGGCACCTTTTGTTTCCTCTTTGCTTAAAAGAAGTAGTGAAAAGCAGTAGCAACATTCTGACTATTTTTTTTCAGTAGTATACAAGTATCACATAGCACTTCTCAGCTTTTAACAAAAGGGTAAACTGTGAAGTTAACTTCACAGCAAGAACAAATCCCTTTGCAAGTGTATTTCGTACAAGCAGAAAAACAAAGTCCTGAGCATTACTGCTGATACATAGCTTATGCAGAATATAAAAACAAATTCTGAGATTAAGTACTGTATAAACACCCTTTCTGCATAAAGACCCAAAGAAAGCCAGCGAGACCTCTACTGAACAACTGAGATGAAAGAGTACAGACAGAACTGATAAACCAGTACAGAAAGTGGGGCATTTTAGCAGGCAAGTGCAGGGACCTACTGCTGATACCATCAGCAACTTCAGCCCGAATCTGAATGGAGCTCAGCGCTCACGCTTCAAGGGAACAAGCTTGTCTGAAGTCTGGAGCGCTTTACCAGGAAAATAGTAAGCTCTGAGTGTTCACGAGTGCTCAGACACCTTACACTGTACACAGGGGAAGTGAAAGATGCTTAGCACTTCTGGAAGACGCAGTCATAGGTTTTGTGGTCAATAAAAAATTATACATGACATATTACATGTGCAAAGAATCCACCGAGAAATAAGACCACTGTTCTTAAAGAGTATTCCAGAGGAATAAGAATGTGCACAACTCCACAGAAGTCTGTTAAAAGTCAGAATTTAACATATGCAATTAAATTCAGCCTTTGCAGTTGGAGGGATTTCTGTTTGCTCTTAAGCTTCCTAAAAGCGGTCTCCATATTTTACCTCTCTCAGTTGTTTCAGGAGTAGAAAATTCATTTATCTTTAATCACAATATCTTTAATTTTACTTTGCCCTGGAACAAGTGGTTTAATCCCTTCAATGGGCTTCTTAGAACTGACTGCGATTTCTTCAGAGAAAGACAAATTACCATGATAAGTACAGAAACACAATTACCCATCACAAACCCTTCCTGCAGCCCAGCTGTACAAACGCAAAACAGTTTGTTTCCATGTGGGCTATGATGGTACAAACATAATTTGACCTCACCAGGACTAGTTATTTTTGTATAGCTGTTACACATTGTTTAAAGATTTTGTACAGATAGGTTTTGACTTGCTAACTTTAATAATCAGTGCTCAAAGTACAAAAACGCTATGCAGCAAACACTGTGCTGTTTTCATACATTATTTTTCAAGAAAGAAAAATTTTATTGGGTATATCAAACGCCAAAGACCTTAAAAAAAAAAAAATATCACCAACACCGAAGTGGTTGGCATATAATTACGTAGCAGACCACTTGAAAGCCTGATCTTTATTTTTTTAAGCTCATTTAACACTGTGCGGGACACGTTAACAGGTCACCAAGACACAGTTTGCATATTATTTAACTTCTTAAAATTCGGGTGCGGCAAGAGCTCCAATCAATGCAACGCTCAGGCCAGACCGCGAAAACACAAAGCTTCGCCACGTTCCCTGGAAGCCGACCGCTCTCACCAGCGCCAAGCTGCGAGCAAAGGAGAACGCTCCCACGCGGAACACCATCAGGCGAGAGACTCGGCAAG